>NC_066887.1:38508644-38517389 GCF_022985175.1 Labeo rohita
TGACAAAAACTGCTTGCGATTGCTGACTGGTATCTGAAGTTAATGTTTATTAATATAAAAAATATCTGACGCCAATCCACAGATCGCTAACAAGTATGATGGAACCATACAGAAATATACAAAAATATTAAATGTATTTTTTTTTTTTTTTTTTTTTCAGTTATTTTATATTAACAGAAAATGTTTTTATTTGACAAAAACTGCTTGCGATTGCTGACTGGTATCTGAAGTTAATGTTTATTAATATAAAATGTATCTGACGCCAAATCCACGAGATCGCTAACAAGTATGATGGAACCATACAGAAATATACAAAAATATTAAATGTATTTTTTTTTTTTTTTTTTTTTTTTTCAAATATTTTTTTTAACAAAAATGTTTTTATTTTTGATTTTTGCGATTGCTGACTTTTATCTGAAGTTAATGTTTATTAATATAAAATGTATCTGAAAATGATTTTTATTTACAAAAACTGCTTGCGAATGCTGAAACTGTATCTGAAATTAATGTTTATTAATAATATTAAAATTTATCTGATTTAAATTATTTTATATTAACAAAAAAATTTTTTTTTTTGAAAAAAACTGCTTTGACAAAAACTGCTTGATTGCTGACTGGTATCTGAAGTTAATGTTTATTAATATAAAATGTATCTGACGCCAAATCCACGAGATCGCTAACAAGTATGATGGAACCATAAAAAAATATAAAAAAATATTAAATGTATTTTTTTTTTTTTTTTCAAGTTTTATATTTAACAGAAAATGTTTTTATTTGACAAAACTGCTTGTGATTGCTGACTGGTATCTGAAGTTAATGTTTATTAATATAAAATGTATCTGACGCCAAATCCACGAGATCGCTAACAAGTATGATGGAACCATACAGAAATATACAAAAATATTAAATGTATTTTTTTTTTTTTTTTTTTTTTCAAGTTTTTTTTATATTTTATATTATAAAAAGAAAATGTTTTTATTTGACAAAAACTGCTGCTTGCGATTGCTGACTGGTATCTGAAGTTAATGTTTATTAATATAAAATGTATCTGACGCCAAATCCACGAGATCGCTAACAAGTATGATGGAACCATACAGAAATATACAAAAATATTAAATGTATTTTTTTTTTTTTTTTTTTTTCAAAGTTATTTTATATTAATAGAAAATATTTTTATTTGACAAAAAAACGGCTTGCGATTGCTGACTGGTATCTAAAGTTAATGTTTATTAATATAAAATGTATCTGACGCCAAATCCACGAGATCGCTAACAAGTATGATGGAACCATACAGAAATATACAAAAATATTAAATTTATTTTTTTTTTTTTTTTTTTCAAGTTATTTTATATTAATTAGAAAAATGTTTTTATTTGACAAAAACTGCTTGCGATTGCTGACTGGTATCTAAAGTTAATGTTTATTAATATAAAATGTATCTGACGCCAAATCCACGAGATCGCTAACAAGTATGATGGAACCATATAGAAATATACAAAATATTAAATTTTTTTTTTTTTTTTTTTTTTTTTTTTTTTCAAGTTTTTTCAGTTTTTTATATTAACAGAAAATGTTTTTATTTGACAAAAAACTGCTTGCGATTGCTGACTGGTATCTAAAGTTAATGTTTATTAATATAAAATGTATCTGACGCCAAATCCACGAGATCGCTAACAGGAATGATGGAACCATACAGAAATATACAAAAATATTAAATGTATTTTTTTTTTTTTTTTTTTTTTTTTTTATTTTATATTAACAGAAAATGTTTTTTTATTTGAAAAAACTGCTTGCGATTGCTGACTGGTATCTGAAGTTAATGTTTATTAATATAAAATGTATCTGACGCCAAATCCACGAGATCGCTAACAAGTATGATGGAACCATAAAGAAATATACAAAAATATTAAATGTATTTTTTTTTTTTTTTTTTTTTTTTTTTATTTTATTTTATTAACAAAAAAACGTTTTCATTTGACACAAACTGCTTGCGATTGCTGACTGGTATCTAAAGTTAATGTTTATTAATATAAAATGTATCTGACGCCAAATCCACGAGATCGCTAACAGGAATGATGCAACCCCACAGAAATACAAAAATATACAAAAATATTAAATGTTTTTTTTTTTTTTTTTTTTATTTTTTTTAAATTTATTTTTTTTAAATATAAAATTTTTTTTTTTTTTTTTTTTTTTTTTCAAGTTATTTTACACAAAAACTGCTTGCGATTGCTGACTGGTATCTGAAGTTAATGTTTATTAATATAAAATGTATCTGACGCCAAATCCACGAGATCGCTAACAAGTATGATGGAACCATACAGAAATATACAAAAATATTAAATTATTTTTTTTTTTTTTTTTTTTTTTTTCAATTATTTTATATTAAAAGAAAATGTTTTATTTGACAAAAACTGCTTGCGATTGCTGACTGGTATCTGAAGTTAATGTTTATTAATATAAAATGTATCTGACGCCAAATCCACGAGATCGCTAACAAGTATGATGGAACCATACAGAAATATACAAAAATATTAAATGTATTTATTTTTTTTTTTTTTTTTTTTTTTCAAGTTATTTTATATTAACAGAAAATGTTTTTATTTGACAAAAACTGCTTGCGATTGCTGACTGGTATCTGAAGTTAATGTTTATTAATATAAAATGTATCTGACGCCAAATCCACGAGATCGCTAACAAGTATGATGGAACCATACAGAAATATACAAAAATATTAAATGTATTTTTTTTTTTTTTTTTTTTTTTTTTTTTTTTCAAGTTATTTTATATTAACAGAAAATGTTTTTTGTTTTTATTTGACAAAAACTGCTTGCGATTGCTGACTGGTATCTGAAGTTAATGTTTATTAATATAAAATGTATCTGACTGCCAAAATCACGAGATCGCTAACAAGTAATGATGGAACCCTACAGAAATATACAAAAATAAAAAAATTTTTTTTTTTTTTTTTTTTTTTTTTTTTTTTACAAAAATTTTTTTTTTTTATTGAACAGAAAATGTTTTTATTTGACAAAAACTGCTTGCGATTGCTGACTGGTATCTGAAGTTAATGTTTATTAATATAAAATGTATCTGACGCCAAATCCACGAGATCGCTAACAAGTATGATGGAACCATACAGAAATATACAAAAATATTAAATGTATTTTTTTTTTTTTTTTTTTTTTTTTTTTTTTTATATTAACAGAAAATGTTTTTATTTGACAAAAAAAAAAATTGCGATTGCTGACTGGTATCTGAAGTTATCTGAAGTGTTTATTAATATAAAATGTATCTGAAAATGATCCACGAGATCGCTAACAAGTATGATGAAAAGTACAGAAATAACAAAAAATAAAAAATTAAAAATTTTTTTTTTTTTTTTTTTTTTTTTTAATAAAATTTTATATGAAAAAAAATGTTTTTATTTGACAAAAACTGCTTGCGATTGCTGACTGGTATCTAAAGTTAATGTTTATTAATATAAAATGTATCTGACGCCAAATCCACGAGATCGCTAACAGGAATGATGAAACCCTACAGAAATATACACAAATATTAAATGTATTTTTTTTTTTTTTTTTTTTTTTCAAGTTATTTTATATTAATAGAAAATGTTTTTATTTGACACAAACTGCTTGCGATTGCTGACTGGTATCTAAAGTTAATGTTTATTAATATAAAATGTATCTGACGCCAAATCCACGAGATCGCTAACAAGTATGATGGAACCATACAGAAATATACAAAAATATTAAATGTATTTTTTTTTTTTTTTTCAAATTTTTTTTATTTTATATTAACAGAAAATGTTTTTATTTGACAAAAAAACTGCTTGCGATTGCTGACTGGTATCTAAAGTTAATGTTTATTAATATAAAATGTATCTGACGCCAAATCCACGAGATCGCTAACAAGTATGATGGAACCATACAGAAATATACAAAAATATTAAATGTATTTTTTTTTTTTTTTTTTTTTTTTCAAGTTATTTTATATTAACAGAAAATGTTTTTTTTTGAAAAAAACTTGCGATTGCTGACTGGTATCTGAAGTTAATGTTTATTAATATAAAATGTATCTGACGCCAAAATCCACGAGATCGCTAACAAGTATGATGGAACCATACAGAAATATACAAAAATATTAAATGTATTTTTTTTTTTTTTTTTTTTTTTTTTTTTTTATTTTTTTATATTAACAGAAAATGTTTTTATTTGACAAAAACTGCTTGCGATTGCTGACTGGTATCTGAAGTTAATGTTTATTAATATAAAATGTATCTGACGCCAAATCCACGAGATCGCTAACAAGTATGATGGAACCCTACAGAAATATACAAAAATATTAAATGTATTTTTTTTTTTTTTTTTTTTTTTTTTTTTTTTCAAGTTATTTTATATTAACAACAGAAAATGTTTTTATTTGACAAAAACTGCTTGCGATTGCTGACTGGTATCTGAAGTTAATGTTTATTAATATAAAATGTATCTGATCTGCCAAATCCACGAGATCGCTAACAAGTGATGGAACCATACAGAAATATACAAAAATATTAAATGTATTTTTTTTTTTTTTTTTTTTTTTTTTATTTTATATTTTTTTTAATATATTAACAGAAAATTTTTTTTTTGACAAAAACTGCTTGCGATTGCTGACTGGTATCTGAAGTTAATGTTTATTAATATAAAATGTATCTGACGCCAAATCCACGAGATCGCTAACAAGTATGATGGAACCATACAGAAATATACAAAAAAATTAAATGTATTTTTTTTTTTTTTTTTTCAAGTTTTTTTTTTAGTTATTTTATATTAAGAAAAATGTTTTTATTTGACAAAAACTGCTTGCGATTGCTGACTGGTATCTGAAGTTAATGTTTATTAATATAAAATGTATCTGATCGCCAATCCACGAGATCGCTAACAAGTATGATGGAACCCTACAGAAATATACAAAAATATTAAATATATTATTTTTTATTTTTTTTTAACTTTTATATGAAAAGAAAATGTTTTTATTTGACAAAAACTGCTTGCGATTGCTGACTGGTATCTGAAGTTAATGTTTATTAATATAAAATGTATCTGACGCCAAATCCACGAGATCGCTAACAAGTATGATGGAACCATACAGAAATATACAAAAATATTAAATGTATTTTTTTAACTTTTTTTTTTTTTTTTTTTTCAAGTTATTTTATATTGAACGGAAAATGTTTTTATTTGACAAAAACTGCTTGTGATTGCTGACTGGTATCTGAAGTTAATGTTTATTAATATAAAATGTATCTGACGCCAAATCCACGAGATCGCAAACAAGTATGATGGAACCACAGAAATATACAAAAATATTAAATGTATTTTTTTTTTTTTTTTTTTTTTTTTTCAAGTTATTTTATATTAACAGAAAATGTTTTTATTTGACAAAAACTGCTTGCGATTGCTGACTGGTATCTGAAGTTAATGTTTATTAATATAAAATGTATCTGACGCCAAATCCACGAGATCGCAAACAAGTATGATGGAACCATACAGAAATATACAAAAATATTAAATGTATTTTTTTCAACTTTTTTTTTTTTCATTTTTTATATAACAGAAAATGTTTTTTTTTGACAAAAAAACTGCTTGCGATTGCTGACTGGTATCTGAAGTTAATGTTTATTAATATAAAATGTATCTGACGCCAAATCCACGAGATCGCAAACAAGTATGATGGAACCCATACAGAAATATACAAAAATATTTAAGTTGATGTTTATTAATATAAAATGTCCGAAGGCACTGGCTGGGTTAGGTTTTTGGAAAATACAACGATCTCCCCCCCCATCACAGTCTCACCAGACTGTGTGGTTTGGAATAGGGAGGTCGAGGAAAGTCACGGGCCGGCGCATATTTTTGTTGATCGGATGAACTTTGATTCCTATTGGTGATGGGAGGTTGTCTATTTAAAGAGAAACTATCCCTTAAGATTGTCGCCTAATTCGGCCTAGTGTTATTTTAGTAAGAGGAATACAAAGTTTTACACTCGACTTGGTCCAGGTCAGCGAATCAAGCTTCCAGCTTGATAATCCTGGCCTGGCATCGCATTCCCTCTAAAATATATTAATTGGTTTCAATAAAGTTAATACAATGTTTATGTTTTAATGAGACATGTTGGACTATGCTCCTATTGGCTTTACTATGTTTCCTTCTATGATGTTAGCCTATCTGAGCGTTGGTCACTAGGGCTAGAAAGGCTAGGTTTCAGGTCCATAGGGCTACAAATGGTAGGTTTAGGCCGAGTGTTGGTTCAGGACTAGATTTAGTTAAGTCTACGAATGGTAGGTTTAGGCTTCGGGTTGGTTCGGGACTACTAGATTTAGCTCTTAGGTCTGCGAATGGTAGGTTTAGGCCGAGTGTTGGTTCAGGACTAGATTTAGTCATTAGGTCTACGAATGGTAGGTTTTGGATAAGTGTTGGTACAGGACTAATTTTACATTTGTTATAGTGACTAGAAAATTGTCGTCTATTTGATCTATCAGTGTTAGTTTTTGTAAGCACCCATTTGCCATAGTTTAGGCTAAGTGTTGGTTCAGGACTAGATTTCGTCATTAGGTCTAAGAACAGTAGGTTTAGGCCTAGTGTTGGTCCAGGGCTAGATTTAGCTCTTAGGTCTACGAATGGTAGGTTTTGGGTAAGTGTTGGTACAGGGCTAATTTTAAATCCATTATAGTGACTAGAAAATTGCCATCTATTTGATCTATCAGTCTTAGTTTTGGTAAGCACCCTTTGTCTTTGTTGTCCTACTCCCTCAAACATGTTGATGTGAGGGAAATGTTTAAGACACTCTCATCAGTAGTGTACCTCAGATTCACTGGGTGTTTTGGCTCTTTAAACACTAGACACCCTCCTCTGAGGCGGCCCGCCTTGGTTGATCAATACCAGGCGAGTGTCTTATAGCCAATTGCTAATCGAGTTTGGCCAGGCCCACAATTGTATAGTTGAGGCCTGGGTTTTGGAACGAGTTTGTCCTTTAGAGCCAGTTTTTTAATTTTATTTATTTATTTATGTTAGTAAATGTTGATTATTTGTATCGAACAGCAAAGTATTCTATGTCTATATTGAAGTATAATAGCACAATTTGGGACTAAAATGTCAGCAAAAAGGCCCCAAAACGGCCACATGCGGTGAAAAGTCGAAGGTCATGACTGGCGGATGTCAAGCATCATGCTTCTACCAGACCTCCCTCCTAAAAGTTATGGCAAGCCAAACAGACGCTACCCTCACACAAGGATAACCGCTGGATGTGATAACTTCTAAGAAAGAAAAAGGAATTAATCCCCGGTTTTGTGTTTCGGCCTACCTGACCGTACGGCGGTGCGTGAGGAATTAGTTTTAAGATTATTGTTGTTTTGGAATCGTCACGATTAGTAAAGACTATCTGCATGTTTTTTTTAATGTTTCTATGGAGCATAAATAGCTTCTTTTTACTATTTTTAAAACTGATTCTTAGTGTAATAATTTGCATATTTCAGTCAGCTCAACCAATGACGTTTTTTTGGCTTGTTTTTTAGTAGAAAAAAGTACACTTTTATTGCCGTGACGCTTGTTTGTGGATCTACCCTGTCTAGATGTTCCGTTGCTGGTGTCAAACCATTGCTGCTAGCATGCTAATGCTAATAATAATCTGTTTACATAGAAAAGAACACTATTAAAGCTATATTAACACAGCTGATGAGCTTTAAATGTTCATCTAATTAGTTTGTATTAAACGGATATGCGCCCGAGCCAATTGGGTAAGTTAAATGAAATTGAGTCGAGTAAGAGAGTAGGTTGAGGAATAAATGCGCGACTGCACTGGATATTCCTCCAATGCCTGACTAGGCATCTTTTAACTCCCTCACTCGGGTCCCCCCTCCCGCGATACACGAGAAGGGGGCCGAGCGAGTAAGTGATTCTAAAGTGCATGGTGGATTTTTTGGTAAGTTAGGATCGAATCCTCCCAGACCTAATGGAATCTTTTGTGTCAATCCAATCGCTAGGTCCGAAGGCACTGGCTGGGTTAGGTTTTTGGAAAATACAACGATATCCCCCCATCACAGTCTCACCAGACTGTGTGGTTTGGAATAGGGAGGTCGAGGAAAGGCACAGGCCGACACATATTTTTGTTGATTGGATGAACTTTACAAAGTTTTGCACTTGACTTGGTCCAGATCAGCGACTCAAGTGCAAAGCTTGATAATCCTGATCTGGCATCGCACTCCCTCTAAAATGTATTAATTGGTTTAGTAAGAGGAATACGAAGTTTTACACTCGACTTGGTCCAGGTCAGCGAATCAAGTGCAAAGCTTGATAATCCTGGCCTGGCATCGCACTCCCTCTAAAATATATTAATTGGTTTCATTAAAGTTAATACAATGTTTGTTTTAATGAGAGCTGTTGGACTATGCTCCTATTGGCTCTACTGTTTCCTTCTATGATGTTAGCCTATCTGAGCGTTGGTCACTAGGGCTAGAAAGGCTAGGTTTCAGGTCCATAGGGCTACAAATGGTAGGTTTAGGCCAAGTGTTGGTTCGGGACTAGATTTAGTCATTAGGTATACGAATGGTAGGTTTAGGCTTAGGCCGGTGACACACTGGATGCGTGGCGTGAGCGTGGCGTTTCTGATGCGTGTCAGCTGCGTGGCGGCTGCGTCTCGTTTTCTTTGTCTTTACACACCAGAACCGTGCCAGACGCGGCGCTGGCGCGCTGCTGCTGCTGT
>NC_066887.1:38517889-38567023 GCF_022985175.1 Labeo rohita
GAACAAACTGCGTGATTTACCTGCTCACTCGTGCATATCCGCGTTTGAGTCTTCCGTCACGCTACAAGGGGATTTATCTCGAACCTTGCATTTCTTGTCCAGCCTCCGTGACACTGACAAACAATCCCAGAAAGCTCCTCACAGTTTTGAAGTTCAATTCACCGATATTCCATGATCCGTCCACCAGAATCACGATATCAGCTGGAGTTTCACATGTGAAGACATCCTCTAAAGACAGACAGATTTGACTATTTGTCAGAAATTGTTTTCACATCTTGGTGCTTCCATCCAGCGTTTATTCACTTGATATCCCAAAATGCAATGACAGGAACCCTTCCTGATTACATGTGCACAAGGCTATTTTAAAGATTCAGAAATACTGCAAATAGTAGGACAGTAGATCAATAGATTGTGATGAAATTAGTCTCAATATTACTAACAAATGCATGGACAGTTATCTATGAACTTTATAAATGTCACAAATATATCTTACTATCCACAGACAAATATCATTCAGCTTGTGTCTGCAAAATTCAGATTTAAGTGAATGAATGAATCACATTTGATCTTCACTATCAGCTGTACAGACTTTGACTGTGTTTAGTAAGTGATCAGAGCTGCAGACTGACATCTAGTGGAACAACAGCTGCTCTGTGTGTGGATCAGAGATATTAGTGTGTGTGTTGAGTGAGACTAACATGAGGAAACAAACGTCTCAGATCAAATGAATCAAACAGAACATCAATGAATGTGTGTGTGTGGATATTAAAAAGGAAAGGACGTGACATGTGGCCAAGTATGGTGATCCATACTTGGAATTTGTGCTCTGCATTTAACCCATCCAAGTGCACACACACAGTAGTGAGAAGTGATCAAACACACACCCACACACCATGAACACACACCCGGAGCAGTGGGCAGCCATGTCGCTATCGCTGCGGTGTCCGGGGAGCAGTCGGGGGTTTGGTGCCTTGCTCATGGGACTCACCTCAGTCATGGTATTGAGGGTGGAGAGAGCGCTGGTTATTCACGCCCACCACCATCAATCCCTGCCGGACCTGGGACTTGAACCCGCAACCTTGAGGTTACAAGCCCGACTCCCTAACCATTAGGCCACGGCCTAATTTCATCATTTAAAAATATAATTTCCAGCCTATTTGAGCTCCTTGTTGTTCCATATATCAGACAGACAGTTGTACCTTGAGCATGTGTGATTAATACTGATGTGAGTATCAGGATCAGCAGCGCTCGAACCCGCATCCTCTCAGCTGATCAACACACACACACACACACACACACACACACACAATTAATCACAACATTACAAACACGTTTACTTGCCATTCCTTAGCAATATTACTTGCAATATTATTAACTTATTATCTCTATGCCACGTCCCAAAACCCTTCAAGCTGGTGTTTATTATTGGCTCATTAAAAACCACAACTAGATCCTAGTGAACTGACAAATCATAAACCATTTCAAATCTTCCATTTATGTCCAACCGTTAGCACTTTGTTTATTTAAATGGGGAATCATCTCAATTATCACCAGTAAAGTTTGGAGCAACACACGGATCTGTAGACTGGACTACTGTAATGCAACGCTAGGTTTTTGTCCTGCATCTTCATAAAATAAATAAACTACAGGTTTGTCCAAAACGCAGCTGTTAGAGTCATTAAATTAACTGCATGATTTGAATCAACCCAGAACTGTACAATTTCTGTCATATGGACATCACTTAGACAGAATCACCACTGATAAATTACTCAATTATAATGTAGAAACATACATTTATTGCAAAGCTGCTTTGCAACGACATTTATTCAAAAAACTACACAAGCATGAATTCAAAAACAATTCTTTTTATATACTCTACAGCTAGTAGAGACCCACAAAGAAAACGTTATGCATTCACATAAAAAAACAACTTTATTTTATATTGTTTTTACATTTATTCATCAGATTTAACCCTCTTCTGAGAACAGAACACAACTCATAATCACACACTTCAGTGCAAGTTCTGTCTTGTAATAATGAGATGTTGTAGGTAATGAGATTTGTGTTGTTGTTGTTGTTAAAAACACAGTATCATGCTCACCTGCTGTTAAGAACGAGTGGTCAGATCAGATGAGGTGAATCCAGCGCAGTCAGAGCGAATGAAGACTGAACGACTCCAAAAGTCAGTGAAGAGATTCTGAGAAGACAGGAACACAGATGAGATCCAGATCAACTGATTAAAAACAGAACTTCCCCCCTAAAACTGATCATTTTTGTAGATTATTTGTGGGTAATTTAGCAATTTTTCAGTCCCCGAGTGAAAAAAAACCCCCATTATTTGTGGATAATTTTGTCAATATTTGCTCAAAAACTGAGCAGCATGAGCTCAGATCAATGAGCCCTGTGATCAGTCAGTGCCAAAAAACTAACACAAAACCTGTGCTAAATGAAAGAAAACAAGCTGACAACAAGATTGAATCCAAGATTTGGTGATAATATAGCACAAGTGATTTTTAAAAGGCTGATCATTTTTGACTAGGAACACCAAATGAATTCAAGGATTTTCAGCAGCACATGTTAATGAAAGAAATGAGTGAAAGCAGCCATGTTATTGCTTTTTGTCATATTTCTTCATTTTTACCCATTTAATATACAATAAAAAAACAAAAACACAACCTGAACACGTCCCTCCTGTGGCAGGAAACTGTGGCCAGTACAGGAAGTGAAGTTGTGTCTGCACCACCTTCAAAAACTGACAAACCTGCATTTTCTGTCAGAATACTGCTCTACTGAATGAGACAGCAGTGAGTCTGTCTGCAGATCAGTGATCGATTACTGTTTATTACTGCTCTTCTCACCATCTTACTAGTGCTTTTACAAGCTGCATTCAGCAATGAACTACTGTACATCACAGCAACATCATAACAGTGTAATACATATATCCCACTACTAATAAACTGAACATTCACTTCAATGGTATAAGATGACTGGATGCTTTCAGCTGATTCCTCTTGAACTGTCAGCAACTAAACTGTGGGTTTCCGAACCATCTGATTCAGATCAGGAATTTAAAGCGTGTATTGCGAATCACTTCATTGCTCAGAACTTCAGAGCAGGTTTGTGAATCATATGATTCAGATCGGGACATCGGAGCGAGTTCGCTTTTTTCTGAATTCTTTTTTAACAGTACAAAACATCAAACCTTTCAGGCAGTACAGTTATGCAAACAACACAAAGAAACAAAGAAAGTATACACACACATAGAAGACTTTTGTGTTGACAAAAAAGTAATAAATTAGGTTAAGAGGACACACGAATACAGAGATTCAGTTTTCACTGCTCTAGGATTAACAGAACTTTAGTCATTCTGATAACACTGATATATGATCTTTACCACAAATACTCACTTCTGAGAAATGAACTGAGGATTTTCCACAAGGTCCAGGCTTCTGCAGGAAATTCACTCTGTGCGGTTTTGCAAATGTGACCCTGGAAATTGACATGTATACATCATCTGAATAAATAAGCTTTCCATTGATGTATGGTTTGTTAGGACAGGACAATATTTGGCTGAGATACAACTATTTGAAAATCTGGAATCTGAAGGTGCAAATCTCTCTCTCTATATATAGAGCAAGAGAGAGAGAAGAAAAAAAATAAATAAAATATAATATATATATTGCCTTTAAAGTTGTCCAAATTAAGTTCTTATGCATAATTATTGTAATGAAGGGTCAGAGGCATGCGGATCCATTTGCAGCTTTTATTAAACAATCGCAAGGTCAGACAGGCAGGGCAGAAACAGCGTCGGGGATAACAGAGACAATCCAAAAGAGTAATCAGTAGACAGGTGAGAGTCGAGGCAGGCGGCTAGCAGAGCAAACGAGAGCAATCCAAAGCCATGAAGTCAAAGGCCAGGCAGCAAGGAATCAGCCATCGATAAACAGTCCAAAATCAAACACAGATAATCCAACAACAAGGTAAACGCTCAGAAATGTAGCCGTAGCAAAACAAGATTTTGCAAGGTGTGACAGTCCAGAAGCAGTTTATAAAAGCTGGCTGATGGGTGACACCTGGGCAGGTGATCAGGCCCAGGCACGGGGTATATGGGAAATGTAGTCCAAAACGGTTAGTACTCGGGAGAGGGTGCCCTCCGGAGGCCTGATAACAATTATGCATATTAAGTTTTAATATATTTATGGTAGAAATTTCCAAAATGTCTTCATGGAACATGATCTTTACTTAATATCTTATGATTTGTGGCATAAAAGAAATATCAATAATTTTGACCCATACAATGTATTTATGTCTATTGCTACAAATATACCTGTGATACTTAAGACTGGTTTTGTAGTCTAGTCACAAATATTAAAAAATGACTAAAGAAATGTACCAAAATGACTTAAAGTCAAAATGCGTCTCACACAGACGAGCGTGTGCATGAGCCACATGTAGTGACTGTAGTAGACCTACATCATACAGACACACTTCACACAACACCAGCACTGCCTGTGGTGTAAAAATACACTGAGATGAAAGTGTACAGATTATTGACTGTATGCTGTACTATTGCTGTAATCACTGTATGAATTAATACAGCAACTAGCAGCCACAAATATACTGTCAAATCACACACTTTGCCTCAAGTTTTCTTTTCTCAAAACAAGATGTCTCAACAATCAGTTTCTTCTTCACATCAGATTTTTTTTTTTTTTTTAGGTGTTTTTGAACTTTATTTTAGTTTACTCCAGTCTTCAGTGTCACATGATCCTTCAGAAATCATTCTAATATGCTGATTTGCTGCTCAACAAACATTTATGATTATTAGCAATGTTAAAAACAGTTTTCATACATTGAGGATTCACAGATGAATAGAAAGTAAAAAAAAAAACAAAAAAAAAAAACAGAATTTTTATTTGTAATAGAAATCTACTGTAACATTATAAATATCTTTACTGTCACTTTTGATCAATTTAATGCATTCTTATTAAATAAAAAATTAATTCTCTGTCAGTCTTCAGATGAGTTCAGCCCGTCTCCAGGTGAGTCTGATGATACTGTTATAATTATGATACGGATCTCTGAGAAAAAATATCTGAATACTTAATTCACACTTAAAATATCATTTATTATAAAGAAAGATGAAGCAAGGTATGAAAAGATAAAACAATAAAGGGTTGTTTGTGTTTTAGAACAACCACATAACACTGCAAACAAAAGCACTTTGACGGCATCTTCATCTTCCTGTCCATCATCATCATCATCATCATTGTTTTTGTCACCTAGTTTATTGGGTGAGAAGAAAATAAGAGAAAATGTATTTTATATACAGTAAAATCATTCAGTGATGTAAAAGTGAATCATTTTGTCTGTCGCTGCTCGTTTCAGGTGGTTTCTCTGTGTTTTGTGGTGGCGACTTTAGATTCTGTGTCGTGGAGATCAAACTCAGAGATGAACCACAAAAACACCACAGAGATCACAACAGTCTGTATCTAACATGAAACATCTCAGGTTACGTATGTAACCATGGTTCCCTGAGAAGGGAACGAGACACTGCGTCCTCTAGAGGTCGCTATGGGGAACGCCTCTGCGTGACCGGTGTCCTGAAGCATACATCTAATCACGACAATAACATTGGCCGGCAACAGCCTATGACGTAAGGCTTGGAATCAGAAGAAGAGATTCCTTTAAGGGGATAAGGCCAAGCACCTAGGAAGTAACTAGGCCCTTGCCTGTCACCCAGGCATGAGCTTGCTTAAGGAACTGTCTCAACAGATCCTTGCCCTGTTAAAGTCGGTATCACTAGGGATACATAGGTAGCGTGGGGCCCAAGGAAATCGGGGCCTGAGCCAACTCAAAGAATGGGAACGAGGTCGAACGCGTAACCCATACCATACAGGTTTTTAGAAAGAACACAAGATCCTTAATGTGTGTCCTTACCACAACATGGATTTTAGAAAGTACACAGAGACTAGCATGTGCACATGCTCATAGGTGATCCCCTAGGGTGAGTAGAGCACTGCTGAGCTCATTCAGCAAAGCGAACAACTAAACAGGGAGGCAGAGAGCCTAACTACCTTAAGTTACCACTCACAGAGCTCTGGGGAGCAGAGAACTCAACTCTCAGGATGAGAGGGAAACTCAGATGCTCTGGAGGAAGCACCGTAAGTGACCATCGGAGTGAGGGGAGCACTGCCGAACTCACCATGAGAGCAGCCTAAGGGGGAGGGAGGAGAAAGGGCCTGACCCCTTGGCATGGCTGCATGGTGGGTCCCACAGAGCAGAGAATTCAACTCTCAAGATAAGAAGGAAACTCTGACACTCAAAAGGGGGTGACATGCTCAAAGCAACCCTCCATGGTGAGGGGAGCAAGGCTAACTTGATCATAAAGCAACCTACCAGGGAGGCAGAGAGAAGCCTAATAGCCTGAGGTTGCGGACTCAGAGCTCTGGTGAGTGGAGAACTTAGCTCTCAGAATGAGAGGGAATTCAGACGCTCAGTTTTAGGAGTGGTGTGCTCATAGGTGACCCTCAGAGTGAGGGGAGCACTGCAAAACTCAACCAGCAAGAGAGCAACCTACCAGGGAGGCAGAGAGGCCTAACAGCCTGAGGTCGCTGACTCACAGAGCTCTGGTGAGCAGAGAACTCAGCTCTCAGAATGAGAGGGAATTCAGACGCTCAATTTTAGAAGTGGTATGCTCATAGGTGACCCTCTAGAGTGGGTGGAGCACTGCAAGGTCAACCATCAGGAAAGCAACCCAACAGGAAGGCAAGAGGGGTCTAACGACCTGAGGTTGCTGCTCAACGGAGCTCCAGGGAGTGCAGGGCCCGGTGGGAGGAGTCCTCAGATGCCTAACCGGGAACGGTAAGCTCAAAGATAACCCTCTAGGGTGAGGGAAGCATTTCCAGGCAAACAGGATGAGTCTATTCAACTTGGTATGGTTGCATAAGAGTTCCTGGGAGCAGCGATCTCAGCCCACAGGCTAAGGCGTTCCCTACGACTCAAACTGGGAACAGGGAGGTGCATAGCTAGCCCTCGCAGTGAGGGGAGCACACCTTAGCTCAACCAGAAGCCAGTCCATACATGCCTAAAGAGCTACTGCTCCTCAGAGCAAGGCACTCATGAAGACTTTCTGTAAACACACCTCTCACTCGCACCTCCGGGAAAGCAGTGTACTCAAGCCCACTCCACGGAGAGGTGATTCACTGGTTCGGCCGTAAGGGCAGTGTGAAGTTAAGGAGTGGAGCCCCTCAACACCTCAGCAGGACGAGCTCACATGATGGTACATGATGGTTAAATGGATGACTCACATCTCAGGAACCACCTCGAAGCGGGACATGAGTAGCGCATCCTGGCTGGGGCAGCTTCTCGAAGTAAACCTCAGGCAAGACGTCAGGGAGCAAATCACGAAGCATATACTCCGGAAAGCTCAGCCTGAGCAGAGGAGCCGTGAATCCCGGGGTTGCAGCGCTATACTGGGGACTTTGCTGCATGATCCAGAAAGCATAAGGCCGAAGGTTATCATCCAGGCTGCATCCTGTACCGACAGATGAGAGCATCAGCACAATCAGTTGACAGATCGAGTGGTCCATATAGCGCCATCGCAGCTCCTGCGCAGGTCCAACATAAGAGACTGCAATGCAAGTGCAGGAGGCTCCTGCCCAACCCTGGTAGACAGAAAGGGTGGTGGCGGCTTCTGTAAGCATCATGGAGGCTCGCAAGCCAACACTTGAGCATATGGAGTGTTTTTGGAGTGCATATAATGTGATTATCCATATTGTGTAGTTCATTAGGAAATTACTGAAAGGGGAAAAAATATCCCGTCAGGTCCTTTCCATGAACTGTCCTATGAACCGCGAATTGCGGGCAAAGGGCAGGAATTATACTACAACCGCAACACCCAGCATGTATTCAGCTTCCATGAGAGCTAAATCCGCTCCGCCCACATGCTAGATTTCCTCGGAAAGCAAGCGAAAATGGAGCCGAACGAGCCTGCTCTTCACCACACAGACACAGTAGTATTCATTGCATGCTTAAGCAATTAATACTACAGGGGCATTCAATTCCCTCGAGAGCCGAACGCGCTTGCTCTTACCATACACACACCCCGCAAACTGTGTGAACTGCGGGTATCAGAATGTAATGTAATGCATGTAACGTTTCCGCAAGAACATGCACACTCCCAGTCGTGCTTAGCTTCTGCTAACGGTCGTGCCGGTAGTGACGTCATAGGCTGTCGCTGGCCAATGTTATTGTCGTGTTTAGATGTATGCTTCAGGACACCGGTCACGCCGAGGCATTCCCCATAGCGACCTCTAGAGGACGCAGTTCGAAGTTCCCTCGGAAAGGAACTATAACTTTAGTGAAGAAAATTATTAATTATCTTCACTATTATTATGTTAAATGCAAATATAAAATATATATTTTACTAATTAATATATAGTTTCTACATCTGAGAGAAAACCCTGAATTTGTTCTTGATATTACGCATTCAATGACAAAATTGAATGTATAAAGAAGATTTCACATTTGTATTAAATGCTAAAAGAATATTATATTATACTGAAATATTAATTGATTATATATTGTTTTTACAGAACCCCCTTTAACTTGTCTGCGGTATTTTAGATTTGATGTGAAACTGAATGCAAAAATTCCAATATTATGAAAGTAAATCAGGATGTTAATGTGTTTACTTTTCTTCTGGTAAAACTGATCTAATGTATAAATCAGTTTTTCTGTGTCATGTATTCTCTCTTTTTCTGTATCTCTGTAGTTTCTGTTCTTCTTTGTTTTCCTGTTTTAATGCTGAATTTAAAGACTGATGCTGATTTTATCAGATATTAAAAGTCTTTATCGTTTCAGGCTGCTGTCTGTCTGTGTCTGAATGATTATAAACCTTAAATTCTTTATTTCATTTTTTCATGAATAGAATTACGGTTTATAGCATCAGTTTGGTCAGATCATACACTCACTTGTGCTCTCGGTGCCTCTTAGAGATTCACTGGACGAGTAACACAGAATCTCCTGGCTGTGACCTCAGAGGTCAAAAGGTCACTGGGAGCATCAGATCGGGTGTCTGGAAAACACACACACACACACACACACACACATAAACTTAACCTCCATCTTTTGTTGTATTTGATTAACTACCTTTACCTGAAAATTGAGTGTTTACTGTTGCCCTTTGCATTGTTGATGTACTTTTTCCTATTTAATACTGTACAGCTGCCTTGTCACAATTCTGTATTGTTAAAGGTGGTATATAAATAAAGGTGATTTGATTTTGATTTGATCTCCTGAAGAAACCTCCTGAGTCACTAAATAACAGAGATCTCAGAAACCCACCGTTGAGTTCAAAGATGCGCTCACAGACGCTCCTGGTGAGTTTCTCCATGATGTCTAACATGAATCTGAAATCATCCACGTTATACACGTGTGTTTCCTCCGGTGGGGAGGCGATGGCTCTCAGCTCGTTCTCATCAGCGTCCTTCACTCCTGCAGATTCACACAGTCAGAAAACCGTATTTACTTACAAACCGTATTTAAGTGAGAGCTGGTTTTGTTCTGGCACCGATAGCAAAGAGCTCAATCCCAGCGTCTCTGAGTCTCTGAGCAGGAAGAAGAACATCATCCTGAGATTTCCCATCCGTGATCAGAATCACAATCTTAGGAACATCAGACCTGGATCCAGATTCAGCTTTGAAACTGTTCTTCAGGATATACGTCAGAGCACGACCTGGAAAAAAACAAACATCATGCATGAACAAATGTGTTACAGTAAGAATCATTTACATTAGTGTGTGTGTGTGTGTGTGTGTGTATGCACCTGGTATTCATCACGTTATGGGGACCAAATGTCCCCACAAGGACAGGTAATACCAGTAAATTTTGACCTTGTGGGGACATTTGTGAGGTCCCCATGAGGCGACAGGCTTATAAATCATGCAGAATGAGTTTTTTTTGAGAAAGTAAAAGTGTGCACAGTCTCCTGTGAGGGTTAGGTTTAGGTGTAGGGCGATAGAAAATAGGGTTTGTACAGTATAAAAACCATTACACCTATGGAATGTCCCCATAAAACATGTAAACCCAACATGTGTGTGTGTGTGTGTGTGTGTGTGTGTGTGTGTGCGTGCGTGTGTGTGTGTGTGTGTGTGAACCTGTGCGTGTGTTTTCTCCTTTATAAGGCAGATTCTTCACGGCATCAGTCAGGGCCCCTTTAGTGCTGTGAGTGTTCAGATGCCACTCGATCCATGAATCCTTGCTGTACAGCACCAAACCTGAACACACACACACACACACACACACTCATATACAAACTGTGTTTTCTGTCACCTCACACTAAACTACTGCCAATTTCTGAATTTCAGAAAACACTGTTTAATATGTAAATCTCATAAAGCATGTTCACATTGTAGTCCCCATGTCATTATATAAACCATATATTCCAGAACACAGACACAGACACAGACACAGACACACACACACACACACACACACACACACACAGTGAATCTAATTGAACACTGAACACTAAATGCAGCACAATCACAGTGAAACTGCTGTTCTTCTCCTGTTGATTTAGTGTAAATGTGTGTGTCGGACTGAAGATATCAGACGTACCAATGCGTGTTTGTTCTGATCCAACAGCGAAGGCCCTGACAAACAATCCCAGAAAGATCCTCACAGTTTTGAAGTTCAATCGGCCGATACTCCACGATCCGTCCACCAGAATCACGATATCGGCGACGGCTGGAGTTTCACATGTGTGGATGTTCACTATAGACACACACAGATTTTATTACTTGTCAGATATTCTATTCACATCTCACTCTTTCCATCCAACATTTCTTTTCATCCAGTATCACAAAATATGCACAAAAACGTATTGATGAAAACCTGGAAACAAATACACAGATAAAATATGAGATAAAACCAGTGTCAATATTAGTTTTGTTTTTCAATCCATTTCTCAATACATGGGTCACTTTTTCACAGCACAGCAGCATCTATGTGGGATAAACTCTGAATTATTTCTTTGCTTTGACACAGAAAACGTCATCAATGAAATGATCTTTCAAATAACAAAAATTAATTTCTCACTCAGACACAAAACTTGCACGTTCAAATGCTCTTTACAAAACTGATCGACTCAAGTTCACAATTTAACATACTGAATAAAATAGAAATCTGTTCCACTTCTGTATACCATAGTGAAATATTTTCTGAAATGCTAAAACACATTTTTTTTAAACCATCACTCATTTTCTCAAAACCTTAAACACAAATCCAAATGTTCAAACTAAATTCACAGAACCCCTGACACGGAATCCCAGAACCATTTCACCTGTACTCAAAATCAAACAAAGATTTCATATCATACACACATTAGTCAATACTACACACACTACAGATCATTCATTAGACACTACATCAAAAAATGGACAACACAGTGTCCAGTACTCATTAAACTGTGGCATTAGCATATAGCGATTTTTTTGCAATAAAAAAAAAATATACATAAACACATCTACGTTTAGTGAATACACCAAAAGAAAACAATAATAATAATAATAATATTTTTTTTTTATATATATATATATATATATATATATATATATATATATATATATATGTATATATATATTGTGACGAGTGTCCCGAGGAATCATCAGCGTCACCCTGGAAATGGACGAGGAACACCTGCACGCACTCATCACTGGCTGATCGGCCCCAGCTATCTCTCTCTGTACTATACTCATATATTCAATATGTACATGTATTTTTCCGTTTTTTTCTCCACCGGAGCCCGTCAGTCCACCAGCTCCACCGGGCTCCCTCATCCCTCCGGCTCCGCCTTGGTCAGTCATCCCGCTCCCTCCACCTCGGGACTGCACTCCTCCGGCTGAGCCTCGTCCCTTTATCCCTGGCTCTGTTGGGCTCCTCCTTCCCCCCAGCTCCACCTTGGTCTTCTGTCGCTCCGGCTCCACCGCTGCCTTCCGGATCTCTGCCTATGCCTCGGTCGCCGAAGCCACCTGCTCTGCCTTGGCCCTCCGGATCCTTAGCTTCGCCCTGGCTCATCAGCTCTCCGCCTCGGGCTCCACCACCATCTGCTCCGCCACCTGCTTCCTCCACCATGACTCCTCCCTCCGTCGGCTCCACCATGGGTCACCATCTTGGCTGCGGCCTGGGTCTCGCCTGGCTTCTCCTGCTCCAGGTCCCTACTGTATTCTCCTTGGCTCCTCCCTCCGTCGTCACCACCATGGACTTTGTTCATCGTCCTCTTCCCGGGAGTCTGTCCCCTGCCAGAGCATTCTTCTGCATTGATTTCCTGTTGCCATCCCACAGACAGTCCGTTATTCACCTCATAGTACCCTCCGTCCGTCCCTTTTTTTCTGTTTGTGGACTGTTTGTGTTGGTTCCTTTCAGTTCCTGTTTGCCCATATTTGGTTACGTTCCTGTTATGTCATTATTAGTTGACCCTCCTCACCTGTCTGTCCCTGATTACTTAGTTCATTCTGTGCATTCAGTCTGTATTCAGTATTATGTTTGCTTTGGTGTGTGTCTACCTGTCATCTGTATGATTTACCTGCTTCTTGGATCTTATTTAACTACCTGTTGATTGTATCTTCGTCTTTGTGCGCCTTCCTCGACACAGCCATGACAGGTAGTGTGTTTCTGTATTTAAATTTACAAGTGAATATCGATACCCATAAGCTTCCATAGAAACTCACCGCTGATCTCTCTGTTGAGTTCAGAGATGCGCTCGCAGACGCTCCTGTTGAGTTTCTTCATGATGTCTAACATAAAGCTAAAATCATCCACGTTATACACGTGTGTTTCCTCCGGTGGGGAGGCGATGGCTCTCAGCTCTTTCACACTGGCGTCTTTCACTCCTGCAGATTCACACAGTCAGAAAACCGTATTTACCTACAAACCGTATTTAAGTGAGAGCTGGTTTTGTTCTGGTACCCATAGCAAAGAGCTCAATCCCAGCGTCTCTGAGACTCTGAGCAGGAAGAAGAACATCGTCACTTGATTTCCCATCCGTGATCAGAATCACAATCTTAGGAACATCAGACCTGGATCCAGATTCAGCTTTGAAACTGTTCTCCAGAATATACATCAGAGCAAGACCTGGAAAACACACACAGATATGAGCAGATGCACTACAGCGACAATGAAGTCATTCAGATCCAAGCTTTGTGTGTGTGTGTGTGTGTGTGTGTACCTGGTATTTACCATGTTATGGGGACCAAATGTCCCCACAAGGATAGTAATACCAGTAAATTCTGACCTTGTGGGGACATTTTATAGGTCCCCATGAGAAAACAGGCTTATAAATCAAGCAGAATGAGTTTTTTCAGAAAGCAGAAGTGTGCACAGTCTCCTGTGAGCAGAGCCGTACCCACCATTGAGGTCCCCGCGGTCGGGACCTCAGTATTTTCCAATAACAAAACTTGTAAAATAATTACTTGATATTAATTGTGCTTTGGTTCTGCAAAGGTAAAATGCCAAGATAACAGATCTTCTATCTGCGATGCCTCAGCGATGTTTGTGTTGATGGCCAATCAAATTAAAGTAGGCGGGGTTTATGTTCACAGACTTTTAGTGTAAAAATTCCAGCTTGATGCCTCAGACACTTATGAAGTGCAGGATGTAAGTAGCTAAACCAAATATTTCCTATTTGAACACCTCAATAATCTCCATTTTGGGACCTCTGTATTTATAAAAACCTGCGTACAGCCCTGCCTGTGAGGGCTAGGTTTAGGTGTAGGGCAATAGAATATACGTTTGTACAGTATAAAAACCATTACGCCTATGGATTATCCCCATAAAACATGGAAACACAACGTGTCTCTGTGTGTGTGTACCTGTGTTTGTGCTTCCTCCTTTATAAGGCAGATTCTTCACAGCATTGATCAGGGCCTCTTTAGTGCTGTGAGTGTTCAGATGCCACATGATCAATGGATTCCTGCTGTACTGCACCAAACCTGAACACACACACACACACACATATATATATATATATATATATATATATAAAGTGAATCTAAAGAGATTCTAATACTAAATACAGCACAAGCACAGCAAAAGTAGTGTTTTGATCTCTTCAGTCTGATCTAGTTGATGTGAATGTAAGTTAGTAAAATAGTGCAGGCGTACCAATGCGTGTTTGGTTTGATCCAACTGTGAAGGACCCAACAAAACTTCTCAGAAACCTCCTCACAGTTTCAAAGTTTTTAAGGCCGATACTATATGATCCGTCCACCAGAATCACAATATCAGCTGGAGTTTCACATGTGAAGACATCCTCTAAAGACAGACAGATTTTACTATTTGTCAGAAGTTGTATTCACATCTTGGTGCTTCCATCCAGCATTTATTTACTTGATATTCCAAAATGCAATGATGGAAACCCTTCCTGATTACATGTGCACAAGTCTACTTTAAGATTCAGAAATACTGCAAATAGTAGAATAAAAGATTGTGATGATATTAGTCTCAATATTACTAACAAATGCATGCACAGTTATCCATAAACTTTGTAAATGTCACAAAAATATCTTACTATCCACAGACAAATATCATTCAGCTCATGTCTGCAAAATTCAGATTTAAATGAATGAATGAATCACATTTGATCTTCACTATCAGCTGTACAGACTTTGACTGTGTTTAGTAAGTGATCAGAGCTGCAGACTGACATCTAGTGGAACAACAGCTGCTCTGTGTGTGGATCAGAGATATTAGTGTGTGTGTTGAGCGACACTAAAATGAAGAAACAAACGTCTCAGATCAAATGAATCAAACAGAACACATCAATGAATGCCTGTGCATGCATTTGATAATTTGAGCCTAATTTCATCATTTAAAAATATAATTTCCAGCCTATTTGAGCTCCTTGTTGTTCCATATATCAGACAGACAGTCGTACCTTGAGCATGTGTGATTAATACTGATGTGAGTATCAGGATCAGCAGCGCTCGAACCCGCATCCTCTCAGCTGATCAACACACACAATTAATCACATTACAAACAAATTTACACACACTTCAGTCTGTATACACGTTTACTTGCTATTTCTTATCAATATTATTAACTCATCGTTATCTCAAGGTCACGTCCCAAAACCCTTCAAGCGTTTATTAAGAAAACACAACTAGATCGTAGTGAACTGGCAAAGTTTGGAGCACCACACGGATCTGTCTTAGGTCTTCTGCTGTTTTCAATATACACGTTGACACTTGGTAATATTATTAGAAAATATGGGATTAGTTTCCATTGTTATGCTGATGATACTCAACTATATATCTCAACAAGACCAGATCAAATTTCTAAATTATCTAAGCTAATAGAGTGTGTAAAAGATGTATCTGTTAAATTCAGATAAGACAGAGATATTACTTACTGCACCAAAAAACAGAATCTCTTAGATTACAATCTGCATCTAGACAGATGTACTGTTACTTCCTCTACAATCAGAAACTTGGGTGTTATATTAGTCAGCAACTTGTCTTTTTTTTTTTTTTAAATCATATTTGCCATGTTACAAAAACAGCATCTTCCATCTTAGAAACACTGACAAACTACAGAACATGTGACCTGTTTCTGATGCAGAAAAACTAGTTCATGCATTCATGAGGTGTTTGTCCTGCATCTCAATAAATAAACTACAGGTTTGTCCAAAACGCAGCTGTTAGAGTCATTAAATTAACTGCATGATTTGAATCATCCCAGAACTGTACAATTTCTGTCATATGGACATCACTTAGACAGAATCACCACTGATAAATTACTCAATTATAATTATAAACATACATTTATTGCAAAGCTGCTTTGCAACGACATTTATCATGACAAAAAAAAAAAGCAAAAAAAAAAAAAAAAAGCTATACAAGCATGAATTAAAAATAACATTTGTTTTTATATACTGTACAGCTAGTAAACACTATAACCTAACACTAACCCACACAGAAAACTTTATGCATTCACATAAAAACAGTTTATTTTATATTGTTTTTACATTTATTCATCAGATTTAACCCTCTTCTGAGAACAGAACACAACTCATAATCACACACTTCAGTGCAAGTTCTGTCTTGTAATAATGAGATGTTGTAGGTAATGAGATTTGTGTTGTTGTTGTTGTTAAAAACACAGTATGATGCTCACCTGCTGTTAAGAACGAGTGGTCAGATCAGATGAGGTGAATCCAGCGCAGTCAGAGCGAATGAAGACTGAACGACTCCAAAAGTCAGTGAAGAGATTCTGAGAAGACAGGAACACAGATGAGATCCAGATCAACTGATTAAAAACAGAACTAAAAGATGAGATTTTCGATATTCAGATTCTTAGAAGGAAAAAACATTATTTTGGATAATTCTGTCAATATTTACTCAAAAACTGAGAAGCATGAGCTCAGATCAATGAGGCCTGTGATCAATCAGTGCCTAAAAGAAACACACCAAATGAAGTAAAGGATTTTCAGCAACATGTAACCGCTGCTCAAAGCACTGCACACACAATGGGTTCCGAATATGGACCAGCTTTTCGGAAGTTCAGGTTCGCCTATGGAGAACAAGGAGCTCAACAACAACAATGAATCAGTCAGACACGGCAAGATCTTCAATTCAGTGTTATTTACCAAGTACCAAATTAAAGTACTGAGGAAAAACAATAAGTAAAACACAATGAGTAGTTTTCTCAAACAAAGGGAATAAATATATATTTTTCAGTGCAAGTTGGTTAGACTAACTCTTCCTTTTTTTCTTCTTTACAGATTTCAAAGACTTCAAATGAAAACTCAGGAAACTCAAATGGGAATTTTAATCACCCTTCAGCACAACATTCAAATCATTTAATGAAGTTAACGTTTGTTTGTTTCTCTTTTGAGGTTTCACTAACCTGTTTCACTCTGAAGAGAGGTCAAAAAAAAAAAAGTACATTGTATCCCCCTTTTTTTTCCACACTGTATAAAAAAAAACAAAACTAAAAAAAAAACCAAACCTGTATCAATAATTCAGTGCAATAATATAAAACTCAACCCTTATTTGACACCCTTTTTGGAATTTAAGGAAGGTCCATTCACAACCTTGTGAATGCAGCTGAGATCCTTCTATTAGATCCTTCCAAAACGGAGTAGTAAAATGCGCTGTTTATACTGCTAGTTCACTTTCTTACCGTCCAGGTCGGCAACAGAAATGTCAATGTCACTCAGAAACACTTGATGAGAACTCCTTGCGGCTCGCCAGTCACTCACTCCCTCTGCGAACAGGAGAGTTTGGACAAAATCCGGGAAACCAGAAACTCCATTCCGTGAAGTATGGAACTCTGAGCTTGCAGCACACACCCGACGGGCAACGATAAACCCGAATCAGAAAGAAAACAAAGGAGAGGGGAAAAAAAAAAGAACGGAAAAAAACCTTACCTTGAATAACAAGGTCACAAAGCAGTCATTAATATCATTTTCAGAGCATTCACGCATCACGTTTAAAGGGGTCATCGGATGCTAAGTTCACTTTTTCATGTTGTTTGAACATTAATGTGTGTTGTCAGTGTATGTACAAATCTACCCTATAATGATAAAAATCCATGCAGTGTTTTTTAATTAATCTGTAAAAATAATATCCACTTTTTCAAATCGAGCCGTTCTCAGATGCCTGTCGGTGTGGCGTCACATGACAGAGGCCGCTCCCACCATAGTTGATTGACATGAGCGTCTTACCTCAGATCAGCTGTCACAGTCCGCCCTCCATGTTTCGATGCCGGAGCAGGGATGTAAGTTAGACAAGAATATCTCAGATTGAGTGATTGAGGTGTTGTGTTGCTGGATGTAATAATGAACATAGTGGTCGTCATTTACTCCCGACATCTGAGCCGCTAAAGATGCAGTGGATTACGTTTGTTTGTGAAGGGAATGCGCCTCCCGATCTACATATATCCATCTATGTTCACACAAATCATTCATGATCCAGCTTCACTTACAGCAGAAGTGAGTATAAGCGTTTTTTTTTTATGAATCTTTGCGATCGCCTTTCCTAATAACGTGGTAGTTAGGAAATTTAGTGGCTAAACTCGGCTAAAGTAAACAGGCGCGTCACTCCACAGAGAGAAGAGAGGGGCGGGGCGAGCAGAGCTCATTTGCATTTAAAGGAACAATCCCTTAGAATGAGATGATTTTTGCAGAGCTGATTTTGTCAAGGTAAAAAGGGTGTTGTTTTACAAAACCATTGAGAATTTTTACTCAAAGTATATTAGAGACTTTTCATTAAGACCCTAAAGAATCATATCAACTTGTGGAAAATGGGCATCCTATGACCCCTTTAACAAAACAACAAAATGACGATCTCATTTTACAAATGAACACATAAGCATAAATGTATCACATGTGGTCTTGCAAAACACATTCATGATTCATAAATGAACTCAAATATAGTATAATTTTTTTCACATTTCACTTACATGCATCTTTTACACAGATTAACACATGAAATAACATTGTTAACTCAACAAAACCACGGCTGAACTTGACCGTGTTAATCCCTTGTAGCTCCAAAGAACTCCATTTCCACTCGATCTTTCACTCATAAACTCAATGAAGAAATATGAACAGCAAAAATGTCTTTTGCTTCTGTGTAAAACAATTCTTGGATAACACAGCATGTGATAAACAAGGCGTCTTCTCGGCAATCGCATAACATCAAACGACTTTGCTTCTAGTCTCTACAGAGTCTCTGGATAAATATCGCTCAGTTTTTTAAACAAATTCTTACATTTCAATCGGAGAGACCTGCAATGCCTCCATTCATTTCTATTCCGCAGAACCAAGGGAGAGAGAGCAAGCACCAACCACGTGCGAATTCCAGAAAAAAAAAAGCACTATCCCGCATTCTCACTCGTAATTGGTCAATTCTTTAATACACAAAATACTCTTATTGGCTGCTTCACAACTCATGAAAATAACTACTCCCATCTCAGTGCTGTGTTGCTAACCTGGGTTACACACACATCTGTTAATGGAAGAAATAAGTGTGAGCAGCCATTTTATTATTATTTTTTTTTTTTGCAATATTTCTTCATTTTACATAATATACAATTAAAAAAAAAAAAAAAAAAAAAAAAAAAAAAAACTGAACACAAGCCAACGTCCTCCTGTGGCTGGAATTGAAATCTAGTGAGCTAAGGCAGCAGTAGTAACTCCATCAAATCATTCGCGAATCATTTGATTCAGATCGGAACTTCGGAGCGAGTTCGCGAATCATTTGATTCAGATCGGAACTTCGGAGCGAGTTCGCGAATCATTTGATTCAGATCGGAACTTCGGAGCGCGTTCGCGAATCATTAGATGCAGATCGGAACTTCGGAGCGCGTTCGCGAATCATTTGATTCAGATCGGAACTTCAGAGCGGGTCGCGAATCATTTGATTCAGATCGGAACTTCGGAGCGGTCGCGAATCATTTGATTCAGATCGGAACTTCGGAGCGCGTTCGCGAATCATTAGATGCAGATCGGAACTTTGGAGCGCGTTCGCGAATCATTTGATTCAGATCGGAACTTCAGAGCGAATTCGCGAATCATTTGATTCAGATCAGAACTTCGGAGCGCGTTCGCGAATCATTAGATGCAGATCGGAACTTCGGAGCGCGTTCGCGAATCATTTGATTCAGATCGGAACTTCAGAGCGGGTCGCGAATCATTTGATTCAGATCGGAACTTCGGAGCGGGTCGCGAATCATTTGATTCAGATCGGAACTTCGGAGCGCGTTCGCGAATCATTAGATGCAGATCGGAACTTTGGAGCGCGTTCGCGAATCATTTGATTCAGATCGGAACTTCAGAGCGAATTCGCGAATCATTTGATTCAGATCAGAACTTCGGAGCGCGTTCGCGAATCATTAGATGCAGATCGGAACTTCGGAGCGCGTTCGCGAATCATTAGATGCAGATCGGAACTTCGGAGCGCGTTCGCGAATCATTTGATTCAGATCGGAACTTCAGAGCGGGTTCGCGAATCATTTGATTCAGATCGGAACTTCGGAGCGCGTTCGCGAATCATTTGATTCAGATCGGAACTTCAGAGCGGGTTCGCGAATCATTTGATTCAGATCGGAACTTCGGAGCGAATTCGCGAATCATTTGATTCAGATCGGAACTCCAGAGCGAATTCGCGAATCATTTGATTCAGATCGGAACTTCGGAGCGCGTTCGCGAATCATTAGATGCAGATCGGAACTTCGGAGCGCGTTCGCGAATCATTTGATTCAGATCGGAACTTCAGAGCGAATTCGCGAATCATTTGATTCAGATCGGAACTTCGGAGCGAATTCGCGAATCATTTGATTCAGATCGGAACTTCGGAGCGCGTTCGCGAATCATTAGATGCAGATCGGAACTTCGGAGCGCGTTCGCGAATCATTAGATGCAGATCGGAACTTCGGAGCGCGTTCGCGAATCATTTGATTCAGATCGGAACTTCAGAGCGAATTCGCGAATCATTTGATTCAGATCGGAACTTCGGAGCGCGTTCGCGAATCATTTGATTCAGATCGGAACTTCGGAGCGCGTTCGCGAATCATTTGATTCAGATCGGAACTTCGGAGCGCGTTCGCGAATCATTTGATTCAGATCGGAACTTCAAAGCGAGTTCGTGAATCATTTGATTCAGATCGGGGGCTTCAGAGTGCGTATCATGAATCTTTTGACTGATTTCTTTTTTAACAGTACAAAACATCAAACCTTTTAGGCAGTATAGTTATACAAACAAAACAAAGAAACAAAGAAAGTATACA
Organism: Labeo rohita; assembly: GCF_022985175.1. Taxonomy (NCBI): domain Eukaryota; kingdom Metazoa; phylum Chordata; class Actinopteri; order Cypriniformes; family Cyprinidae; genus Labeo; species Labeo rohita. The sequence continues at coordinate 38,538,683 of NC_066887.1, forward strand.
CAGATAAAAATGTCTTGACAAGAAAATAGTAATAAATTTAGGCTAAGAGTGTAGTGTAGTTTTCAGTGCTTTATGGTTAACATAACATTATACAGTTTCCATGTATTTGTCTAGATCAAACTTTTTTAAAAAAAAAGAGGTTTAAAATACAAATTTAGCTATCAGGAAACACAAATTAATGAAGTTATATTTTCCTATATATATATCCTTTTTAGTAGTCAAACAATCTAAAGAAAATATCTTTATATGAGAAAGAAAAGTCACTTACAAAATGAGATCAGATGAACATTAATAAATCTGTTTAAAATGGCTCTGTGTGGTTCATTGACAAACAAGTGAATGAATCTTCCTCAGAAGAGTGACTAAAAAAGCAAATCATTTCAGTGTCTGACATATTATAATTACATCCCTAGCTTTTTGTGACCTGTTAATATTTAAGGAGAGAGCTATAGTTTCCAAAGTGGGACATCGCTTGTTAAGATTTTAAACGAGATGGAAGAATCGGAGCTTTTCGAATCTCCGAATCAGTTGAATCACTATCGCAAAAAGATTCACTTCAATGCTGACGACACCTGCTGTTTAAAAATGTCAATGCAATGAAAACTAAAGGTCATACATCTTTCTTACTGATCAGTGACACGAGCACTCGTCATTCTGATAACACTGATATGCTCATTAACATAAATACTCATTTCTGAGAGATGAACTGAGGATTTTCAGCAAGTTCCAGAATTTTGCAAGTAAATCACTGTGTGCTGCTGTTTGTATGAATTGTTTTTATAAATGCACTGGTTTGCAAATGTGACCCTGGACCACAAAACTAGTCATAAGGGTCAGTTGTTCTGAAATAGCGATGTATACATCTGGATAAATAAGCTTTCCATTGGTGTACAGTTTGTTAGAACAGGACAATATTTGGATGAGATATTTAAATTTTTTGAAAATCTGGAATCTGAAGGTGCAAAAAAAAAAAAAAAAAAAAAATAATAATAAAAAAAAAATAAATATTGAGAAAATCGCCTTTAAAGTTATCCAAATGAACTTCTTAGCAATGCGTATTACTAATCAAAAATTAAGTTTCCATATATTTATGGTAGAAAATTTACAAAATATCTTCATGGAACATGATCTTTACTTAATATCCTAATGATTTTTGGCCTAAAAGAAAAATCAATCATTTTGACCCATACAGTGTATTTATGTCTATTGCTACAAATTCACCCGTGATACTTAAGGCTGGTTTTGTAGTCTAGAGTCACAAATATTAAAAATGATTAAAGAAATGCACCAAAATGACTGAGTTAAAGTCAAAATGCGTCTCACACAGACGAGCGTGTGCATGAGCCACATGTAGTGACTGTAGTAGACCTACATCATACAGACACACTTCACACAACACCAGCACTGTCTGTGGTGTAAAAATACACTGAGATAAAAGTGTACAGATTATTGACTGTATAAAACTATTGCTGTAATCACTGTATGAATTAGTACAGCAACTAGCAGCCACAAATATACTGTCAAATCACACTTTGCCTCAAGTTTTCTTTTCTCAAAACAAGATGTCTCAACAATCAGTTTCTTCTTCACATCAGATTTTAACATATTTTTGCACTTTATTTTTACTCCAGTCTTCAGTGTCACATGATCCTTCAGAAATCATTCTAATATACTGATTTGCTGCTCAACAAACATTTATGATTATGATCAATGTTGAAAACAGTTTTCATCAAATTCAAGATGAATAGAAAGTAAAAAACAATCAGCATTTATTCTTACATAGAAATCTTTTAACATTATTTATCTTTACTGTCACTTTTTATCAATTTAATGCATTCTTATTAAAAAAAAAAAAAAATTGATTCTCTCAGTCTTCAGAGTTCATTCTAATGAGTCTGATTTGCTTACTGTTACAAACATTTATGATTATGAGAAAAAATGTTGAATACTTAATTACACTTAAAATATCATTTATTACAAAGAAAAAAGAAGCAAGGTATGAAAAGATAAAACAATACATGTTTTTTGTTTTTCACAACAACCACATAACACTGCAAACAGAAGCACTTCTGACGCATTCTTCATCTTCCTGTCCATCATCATCATCATCATCATTGTTTTTGTCACCTAGTTTATTGGGTGAGAAGAAAATAAGAGAAAATGTGAATCATTGTAAAAGATGTAAAAGTAAATCATTTTGTCTGTCGCTGCTCGTTTCAGGTGGTTTCTGTGTTTTGTGGTGACGACTTTGGATTCTGTGTCGTGGAGACCAAACTCAAAATGAACCACAAAAACACCACAGAGATCACAACAGTCTGTATCTAACATGAAACTATAACTTTAGTGAAGAAAATTATTAACTCATATTTATGTTAAATGCAAATATAAAATATATATTTTAACTAATTGTATATATAGTTTTTACATTTGAGAGAAAACCCTGAATTTGTTCTTGATATTATGCATTCGATGACAAATTGAATGTATAAAGAAGATAATTATTCATTTGTATTAAATGCTGAAAGAATATATTATATTATATTATATTGAAATATTAACGTATTACATATTGTTTTTTACAGAACCCCCTTTAACTTGTCTCCTGTATTTTAGATTTGATGTGAAACTGAATGCAAAAATTCCAATATTATGAAAGTAAATCAGGATTTTAATGTGTTTACTTTCTTTTCTCCTGATAAAATTGATGTAATGTATAAATCAGTTTTTCTGTGTCATGTATTCTCTCTTTTTCTGTATCTCTGTAGTTTCTGTTCTTCTTTGTTTTCCTGTTTTAATGCTGAATTTAAAGACTGATGCTGAATTTATTAGACATTAAAAGTCTTTATCGTTTCAGGCTGCTGTCTGTCTGTGTCTGAATGATTATAAACCTTAAATTCTATATTTCATTTATTCAGGAATTAAATCATGGTTTATAGCATCAGTTTGGTCAGATCATACACTCACTTGTGCTCTCGGCGCCTCTTAGAGATTCACTGGACGAGTAACACAGAATCTCCTGGCCGTGACCTCAGAGGTCATAAGGTCACTGGGAGCATCAGATTGGGTGTCTGGAAAAACACACACACACACACACACACACACACACACACACATAAACTTAACCTCCATCTCCTGGAGAAACCTCCTGAGTCACTAAACAACAGAGATCTCAGAAACCCACCGTTGAGTTCAGAGATGCGCTCACAGACGCTCCTGGTGAGTTTCTCCATGATGTCTAACATAAATCTGAAATCAGACACTTTATACACGTGTGTTTCCTCCGGTGGGGAGGCGATGGCTCTCAGCTCCTTTTCATCAGCGTTCTTCACTCCTGCAGATTCACACAGTCAGAAAACCGTATTTACTTACAAACCGTATTTAAGTGAGAGCTGGTTTTGTTCTGGTACCGATAGCAAAGAGCTCAATCCCAGCGTCTCTGAGTCTCTGAGCAGGAAGAAAGAACATCGTCCTTGATTTCCCATCCGTGATCAGAATCACAATCTTAGGAACATCAGACCTGGATCCAGATTCAGCTTTGAAGCTGTTCTCCAAAATATACGTCAGAGCAAGACCTGGAAAACACACACACACACACACACACACACACACTGTGCTAAAGAGGACACAGGACATGCTGGCTGGATCTAATATGAAGTTACACAAGTTGGTTTCAAACAGCAAGGAAGTCATGAGAGTGTTCCTGTCTGAAGATTATGCCAACTCGTTGAAAGATCTGGATTTAGGTGTCAGCTCACTTCCTACAGATCTGCCGACTGAGATTGCGTGTGTGGGGTAAAGGGATAACGCGTGATCACGACATATTGCGCAGGGTCACAGAAAATGTTCTAACACAGGAAAGACATGATCATGTACCATACTGAACCGAAGCGGCAGAAAACATTACTGACGGCGAGCTTTAGACTATTGAAATGTATTGCGTGTACTATGCAAATTATGAATTAGTATTATTAGGTGTTTATCACGGCAATTTGATCACAGAAAAATCACTGCAAAAGTAGGTGTGGTTCTTGGTTATATCTACAATGAGAAACAGAGATTTCATGTCTATGTAAGCAACTGCATACAGAGAATTCGGAAAAGCACTAATCCAGAACAGTGGCATTATGTTTGCTCGGAACAAAACCCTGCAGATGCTGTGACACAACCCATAGCCCCAACCCAACTGCAAGACACCATCTGGTTCAGTGGACCATCATCCTAAAATCAGAGACTCTTCCTAGAGAATCCTACGTGCTTGTTGATCCTGATCAAGATGCTGAAAGTTGCCCACAAGTGACAGTGTTATATATCGCTGTCTCCAAACACTTCAAACTCTTTTCGGACTGGAGCTGTTTGATCAGAAATATTGGCAAGCTTATTCATATCGCACGCTCTTGTAAGCAGGACCCAAACGACAACACTTCCACATGCAGAGGGTGGCAGAACCATCAGAGCCATTCACATAGAAGTGACTGAATCCCTAAACACTTCCAGCTTTATTAATGCCTTAAAAGAGAAGTTCACTTCCAGAACAACAATTTACAGATAATGTACTCACCTCCTTGTCATTCAAGATGTTCATGTCTTTCTTTCTTCAGTTGTAAAGAAATTATGGTTTTTGAGGAAAACATTTCAGCATTTTTCTCCATATAATGGACTGATATGGTGCCCCGAGTTTGAACTTCCAAAATACAGTTTAAATGCGGCTTCAAACGATCACAAATGCGGTTGTAAATGATCCCAGCCGAGGAAGAAGGGTCTTATCTAGCGAAACCATCGCTTATTTTCATTAAAATAATACAATTTATATACTTTTTAATGTTAAACGCTCGTCCTGTCTTACTCTCCCTGAACTCTGTGTATTCTGGTTCATGTCAGTTAGTGTATGTGGAAAAACTCCCATCTCATGTTCTCCCTCAACTTCAACATCGTCCTATATCACTGTTTTACCTTTTTTGTTAAGGGTGTTTGATCTATTTTGTAAACACTGTGTCTGTTCTTCTGCAGGGACTGTAGGATGATTTTGAAATGATTTTTGAAGTTGATGGAGAAAATACGATTGGAGTTTTTGGGACATACACTAACTGTCTTGAGTCAGAATACACAGAGTTCAGGGAGAGAAAGACAACAGTGTTTGACAAAAAACATTTAAAGGATGTATTATTTTTAGAAAATAACCGATCGTTTCACTAGACAAGACCCTTCTTCCTCGGCTGGGATTGTTTACAACCACATTTGTGATCGTTTGAAGATAAAATATTTGGCATTCCCTGCATACCAGATGAAGAGTGTGCTCTTCTACAAGAACATTCAATATTTAGTCTAATTTAAAGGTTATAGTTAGGCGCCCTCTTCTGTTAAAAGTTGAGTACTGCATGTTGTAGAGTCATATGATGATGTCATAATCATGAGTCAGATCTCCAGCAGCAGCACTGATGACCATGCAGTTATGGCTGCTATTCCCTGATTTAAATTGATGTGAAGGCATATTCAGTATGAAAACATTTCTCTGTTGTGTACTGTATGTTTAGTTATTTCCTTATACTTTATATGCTGGATGTTAACCTTATTGCCTTTATCGTGCAAATTGTGCAATCTATTTCTGATGATGCAAGCTGGTCATTTTCTGTATAAAGAGCTGGTTATGTCCTACATGATCACGTCATTAATTTACATCCTTACATTTCTGTATATTGTGTATGTTTACAGTTTTGCGTTATTCCAAGATTAACAGTAAAGCTGGAGAAAAGATTACTCGCGTCTGTTGTAATTGGAAGGTGTTATCTGTCTGCCAGATCAAGCAGGGCGTTTGATAAGAGGACAGAACACAAACACACACACATATGAACAGATTCGTTACAGTGAGAGTCAGTTATATTGTGTGTGTGTGTGTGTGTGTGTATGAACCTGTGCGTGTGTTTTCTCCTTTATAAGGCAGATTCTTCACGGCGTCAGTCAGGGCCCCTTTAGTGCTGTGAGTGTCCAGATGCCACTCGGTCCATGAATCCTTGCTGTACAGCACCAAACCTGAACACACACACTCTTGTATATGTGGTTTACAGCAATTCTCCATAGGTGTAATGGGTTTTATACTGCACAAACTGTATTTTCTATCACCTTATACTAAACTACTACCGGGTCATTCCGTGTCAAATCAACCAAATGTTACGCACTCTGGTATTTTGACCTTCTGCCTGTTTATTGGATTAAAATATTTGTCTTGAATATTTACTGAGTAATCACTATTTTGTAGAGGAAGGTCAAAATGGCCATTTTGCTTTGATTCTGAGTCACGTTGTGTTCAAAAAAGCTCAAAGATGGATCTATCATCATTTTTCAAAGAGATTCTATTGACTTTAAAGTTGACTTTATCAGTCTTTGTTGCATTATGTGCCAATGGTGACCACCCAAGAATGGGGAAACAGCACTTTTCAACCTTTTCTCCTTTCTAAGTATTAAAGATATTTTAATGCCCTTTCAGATATTGGGTCTAAAACATTTCTTAATTTTCAAGGTCCTACATCATTCAGTCCCAGAGATATGGGGATCTCAATGAGGCTCCATGTCCAGATTGTTGAATATTACCCATTTTCAGTGGTCAAAAACCAAATGTTGGTCACTTTATGTACAGCTGATCTTTATTGTATGCAAAGAACAATGTCTGAAGAACAGACAATGTTGAAATCAGAACTGTATCTTGTTTCCTTCTGTTGTTCCCTTTCCTTCTAATAGTGGATTACTCAGTAAATATTCATCCTTGACATTTAATATTTTGGCTTTCATCACTATACATGTCTATCTTTCTTTAGAATAAATATTAGCAAAATCCTCTGGGACCTCTGGTTAAGTTGACACAGAATGACCCTACCAATTTGTAAATTTCAAAAAACACTTCAGTATGTAAACCTCATTAATCATGTTCATGTTGTAGTACCCATATTTTACATATTTGTGTCATCATAAACCATGTGTACCAGAACACAGACACACACACACACACACACAGTGAATCTAATTGAACACTGAACACTAAATGCAGCACAATCACAGTGAAACTGCTGTTCTTCTCCTGTTGATTTAGTGTAAATGTGTGTGTCGGACTGAAGATATCAGACGTACCAATGCGTGTTTGTTCTGATCCAACAGCGAAGGCCCTGACAAACAATCCCAGAAAGCTCCTCACAGTTTTGAAGTTCAATCGGCCGATACTCCGCGATCCGTCCACCAGAATCACGATATCGGCGACGGCTGGAGTTTCACATGTGTGGATGTTCACTATAGACACACACAGATTTTATTACTTGTCAGATATTCTATTCACATCTCACTCTTTCCATCCAACATTTCTTTTCATCCAGTTTCACAAAATATGCACAAAAATGTATTGATGAAAACCTGGAAACAAATACACAAATAAAATATGAGATAAAACCAATGTCAATATTAGTTTTGTTTTTCAATCACTAGGCTCCATTTCTCAGTACATGCATCCCTTTTTTAAAACTCTTGACACAGTGAAGCACAGCAGTGTCTATGTGGGATAACGTCTCAGGTTACGTATGTAACCCTGGTTCCCTGAGGGAACGAGACGCTGCGTCAAAGCGCTATGGGAACGCCTTCAGCGTGACCTCGCTCTGAATCACATGTGTATTCAGTCCAATGGAAGAGCGAGACTTCACAGGCGGGTGACGTCACTGACCAGGAAGCTTAAAAACACATGCGCTGGAACCGGCATTAGCTTCAAGAGAAGCAGCGCTCACAGGGATGCAGGAGAATGGCCCCGAGACGTGGCGTTCTCGGGGAACCAGGGTTACATACGTAACCTGAGACGTTCCCCTTCAGGAACTCGAGCTGCGTCGAAACGCTATGGGAACGAGATGCCCACGCCACCAGGATCCAAGTCCCTGCCTAGTGAGAGCTAGGGCGAAGGACAGAAGAGCTAGGAGAGACTCGCAGGTCTAGATCATAGAACCTGACGAAAGTAAGGGGCGTAGACCATCCCGCAGCGTTGCAGATATCCTGCATAGGAACGCCTGCAAGGAAGGCCTTGGAGGCAGCCACACTCTGGGTCGAATGAGCCTTGACCCCCAATGGAGGAGGGAGGCCAGAGGACTCATAAGAACAAAAAATAGCATCCACTATCCAGCGACTTAGGGTCTGCTTGGAAGCAGGAAGACCCTTCTTAGCCGGACCATAACAAAACAAAAAGCTGGTCCGACTTTCTCCACACTGCAGTTCTGGGGGTGGCAAGCTCCCCAACTCTGCTACTTTTCCGGGCAGAGGAAACTGAGGCGAACGCTCGCTGGAGACCGCTGCGCCCTGAAGCAAGGTTAGCAAAATGGCCTCCTGAGGGCACAGGGGAGAGGGGGACACCGAATAATGTGGTGCACCCCGCTTCTCCCTGGATGGGGCTGCCCTCAGCGGTCCTGAACTATCAGGACCACTTAGTCGAGGACTTCTTAGACTGAAGCACGACCCTCAGGTTGGGCCTCGCCTTAGAATCCCCCAACTTTGAGCGCCGCCCAGCTCGCTGTCGATGGGGAGGAGTGCGAGAGGCGATGCTCTGTTTTGGAGTCTCCCGGTGTGAGAAGCTGGTACACGGCCGGGGCTGCTCTCGCCCAGCAGCCCCCTCAGCTGGATGACGGCAAAGGAGGAACTGCTGGAACGCCGCCGCCTGTTTGCGAGCCTCCTGATATCTGTCGACGACCAAAGCGACGGCGTCGCCGAACAGACCAGAAGGTGACATCGGGGTGTCCAGAAGGAAGACCCTGTTCTTTTCTTTCATGTCAGACAGGGTCAACCAGAGATGTCTCTCCGTGGCCAGAAGGGCTGCTAATTAGCCATAGACAAATCAGCGGTCCTCCTGAGTTCAGAGATGTTGCTATCTTTGATCTCATCACCCTCATCCAACTCTTTGAGCAGGTCAGCCTGGTACGCCTGTAACACTGACATGGTGTGCAGACACGCGCCAGCCGTGTACCCCTTGCCCACCAACGCTGAGGTGACTCGCAGCGGCCTGGAAGGCAAGACCGGAGCCTTCAGAGATGATGCCGAGCCGGGGAACAGATAGCTGGCAAGCGCCTGTTCCACCCGTGGCATTGCTCTGTACCCATGCTCGTCCATCCCCACCACATTGCCCTAATTGTACGAGGCAGGGATAAAAAGACAAGCAGAGAAGGGTACATTCCACGATCTCGCCACCTCTGTGTGGAGATCGGGGGAAAAAAGGAAGACTCCGGGGTGCTGAAGGTGGCCTAGACCGCAGGAAGCACTTATCCAGTTTGCTTTGCTGCGGCTCAGCTTGTGACTCGGCGGGCCAATCGATGTTGAGCGCGAGTCACCACCTCCAGCAGCTGCTCGTATTGGGGAGACTGAGGTGCGGACACCACATCGACCTCCTCGGAGGAAGATAGGTGGAGCGTCGAGCCCATTCCAAAGGGGGGAAGAAACCGCAGAGCGGGCTTCCGATCCCACGGAACGGGCAGTGGATCTGCTGGGTGAGGAAGGAGATAGGGGGTCACTTGTCTCTATTCCCTCCAACAGATCCAGTTGCGAACCCCACGAGTGCAGCCACCGCTCTGCCTTGGTGGAAGTGGGACCAGACCCGTGAGGAATGCTGGTGAAGGCTCCCTCCTCAAAGAGAGCCTTCCGGGAGCGGAGCGTATGCAGGGGGAGACGCTCGCAATGCGGGCAGTCGGCTCCCTCGAGACCTGACACTGCGTGCTCCGCTCCCAAGCAAACTGCGCATAGGCTGTGTGTTACATCACGAGTGGGGAGGAACACACAACCTATGACATGGTTTGCTAACAGACTTAGTCTTTTCCTTTGCTTTAGACATTGTGCCCCAAATAAAAGCTGTGCGAACTAGCACAAAAATACGAACACAAACGAACACAACACAAAGCGCTGCTAAAAGACAGAAGCTAATGCCAGTTCCAGCGCACGTGCTTTTAAGCTTCCTGGTCGGTGATGTCACCCACCTGTGACGTCTCACTCTTCCATTGGACTGATTACACGTGCTGAAGGCGTTCCCACGCTGATGGCGTTCCCATAGCGTTTCGACGTGGTTCGAGTTCCTGAAGGGGAAACTCATTGCTTTGACACAGAAAACATTCAATGAAATGATCTTTCAAATGACAAAAATTCATTTCTCATTCCAACACAAAACTTGCACATGATCAAATGCTCTTTACAAAACTAATCAACTCAAGTTCATAATTTAACATACTGAATAAAATAAAAATCTGTTCCATTTCTACAGTATACCACAGTGAAATATCTTCCAAATCTTAAACATAAAATACTATCAAAACAAATGGATGTAGTCAAAAACCTACACAGATTTTAGTCTTTTGATTTCATTACCTTAACATCTGTATGAAAGAAAACTTATGAATAATATTGTACTCTAATGTAAACATGGACCATAACAATTTTTGACTTGTCAGAGGGAGAAAATGTCTTTTAGAAAGCACACTGGTCAAGACTATTATAAGCTATTAATCCTGAGATCTCAGAAACCTATGGAAGCATATGGGTAGCAATATTCAATTTGAAATGTAATATGCAGAATGCAATATGTAAAACAGTAATGTGTTTCTGTATTTAAATATACAATTGAATATTGATACCCATAAGCTTCCATAGAAACTCACCGCTGATCTCTCTGTTGAGTTCAGAGATGCGCTCGCAGACGCTCCTGTTGAGTTTCTCCATGATGTCTAACATGAATCTGAAATCATCCACGTTATACACGTGTGTTTCCTCCGGTGGGGAGGCGATGGCTCTCAGCTCGTTCTCATCAGCGTTCTTCACTCCTGCAGATTCACACAGTCAGAAAAACGTATTTACTAACAAACCGTATTTACATTTTTTTTTCAACTGCTTACACACCAAATCTTTACTTGTCACACAGTTTCTGAAAGCTGACACTCAAATACCAGAAGCACACACCAAATCTGCAAAACTAATAAAAAAACTAATTCTCAGCCTTTGACATGAGTTTTCAATTTCATAAAACACTTTTTGCAAAACACAACACACAATTCTCTATGTAACACACAAAAATCTAACAGGAAGTATCTTGATTTCCTTTTTCAAACACAACTATTTAAAATGCCACACTAATTCACCAGTGCCTCAAACAAACTCCTTAAAATGTGCAAACACTCATTGCTTTACTTAACACCAGCCAATCATGGCTTTAGAATAGGCCTATGAATAGGCCAAAGGTCAAGTCATACCGTTTTTCTCATTTGCTTTGGTGCATTTCTCAGATCAAAAAGAAATTCTCAAAACTACTGCACTTGTTCAATCTCCAAATCATCACTTGCGCACTTGTGCAAATCATAGAGTTTCTAATTCATTTGAACAAGTTCATTTCTACAGTCTTTTCGTAAATTTGCCATGAATTGTGCAGGTGAATCTTTTCACTAAGAGAATGTAGATCAACCAATGACCAGTTCTCTGAAATTCCTCATACAGTGCTGCATGCAAAAGCAAAGTTCTGCCAAAGGGGTGTTTCCTGTGTTTGCCTTTCTAATGTAGTATGTTTTTCTTTTGTGTTCATATTTATTTCTTATATATATATATATCACAATAATGTTGCAATGTGTCATTGTAACTGTGAATCCTATCGAGTCTATTTCAATCAATATCCCAGCAATATGTAAATCTGTACTTTTGAAATGGATAAATGGCATACATAAGAAGTGCATCCTTCTGCATTTCAATAAATCAATTGTTTGTTTTCAGTCTTGCTTTCGTGTTTACAGTGAATTTTTCTTTTTTTACTTTCAAACTTGTAGAGAAATGTACACAGGAGCTCATGAAAGAAGAGCTTTAGGTTTTGAATAAATGTGTGTATATGATATATCCAAAAATATAATGTTATGGCAAATGTGTTTGCAATTTAACACAAATGTTTCCTTTTAAGATGTGTGTGATATTTTGAATGCAGATTCATTTTGCAAGAGATGTGAGGCATTTTGAATTTTGTGTGTGCAATTCTTGGATTTGTGTATAAAGTTTTGAAAAAGAGAGGCAAATATTTGAAAACTGTAAGTGAGAGCTGTTCTGGTACCGATAGCAAAGAGCTCAATCCCAGTGTCTCTGAGACTCTGAGCAGGGAGCAGAACATCGTCCTGAGATTTCCCATCCGTGATCAGAATCACAATCTTAGGAACATCAGACCTGGATCCAGATTCAGCTTTGAAGCTGTTCTTCAAAATGAATGTCAAAGCAAAACCTGGAAAAACACACACAGGATCGAGCAGATGCACTACAGCGAGAATGAAGTCATTTAGGGTGTGTGTGTGTTTGAGAACCTGTGTTTGTGTTTCCTCCTTTATAAGGCAGATTCTTCACAGCATTGATCAGGGCCTCTTTAGTGCTGTGAGTGTTCAGATGCCACTCGATCCGTGGATCCCCGCTGTACTGCACCAAACCTGAACACACACACATATATATAGTGAATCTAAAGGAAGTCTAATACTAAATACAGTACAAGCACAGTAAAAGTGCGTAAAGTTAGTAAAATAGTGCAGGTGTACCAACGAGTGTTTGGTTTGATCCAACCGTGAAGGACCCAACAAAACTTTCCAGAAAGTTCCTCACAGTTTGGAAGTTTACACGACCGAAACTCCACGATCCGTCCACCAGAATCACAATATCAGCTGGAGTTTCACATGTGAAGACATCCTCTAAAGAGGGAGAGATTGTACTATTTGTCAGAAATTTATCAAGTTTATTTACTTGATATTCCAAAATGCAATCCCAGAAACCCTTGCTGATAGCCCAAGGCTATTTTAAAGATTCAGAAATACTGCAAATAGTAGGATAATAGATTGTGATAAAATTAGTCTCAGTATTACTAACAAATGCATGCACAAGTTATCCATGAACTTTGTAAATGTCACAAATATATCTTACTATCCACAGACAAATATCATTCAGCTCAGAGCTGCAGACTGACATCTAGTGGAACAACAGCAGACTGCAGATCTCCAAAATGGGGCGGGTCCCGGGTTAAAGACTTTCACCATTGGCTCTGGCTTCAGCCAGTTGTTATTGACTTATGTTTCAAAATAAAACTTTATAAATTAAACATTGTTTCTATTTGTTTTAAAATAAAGCTAAATATGCTCAGTGAGAGCAGAGCCCAAAGCTCGTGGCCAGTGGTGTTCGGACTGGAGTTGGAACCTCTGTTTAATGATGTCAATGGGAATCACCCGCGAGCCGTCACAGTGCAGCGCACTCTGTTGCTTTGTTTTAAGAAACGGGGGCATCCCGGGACTTGAAATTCGCAGAGCATGAGGGTGTAGTGACGCTGAGTGTAACTAAAAAGGTCCTATTGTCCGGTGAGGTCCGGTTGGGGAGTTACGGAACGTCCCGGTGATCTTATATCGCATCATTTTATTAACCATTTATCGACTATGCTATTCAGCTCCAATCCCACCGTGCAGTCAGTTTCACTGGTTAAGGTTAGGGTCAGGTGTGGGGTAGGTTTTGGGGTTAGCATCGTTTGTAGCATAGTGTAGGAAATCAACACTGTGATTGACACAACCAATAAAACCTTTAGAATCAGCTGTGGGGTGGAGTTTGAAGTGGATTGGGGGGGAAAATTTGAGCATGTGTGTCACGTAATATGGCATATAGTCTTAGAGTTTGCACTTGACTAACTGGGGCCCAGGTCAGGAAGCAGACAGACTGGCTAATCCGACCGTCTGCTAGCCGCCTCACGTCACCAAAATCAGTTAATTCTCAGCACATAGAGACCCTTACACCTAGATATCATGCTATAGAGACTGTGTCTGTTCCCCCGAGCTAGACAATACAAAAGACGTCCAAACCAATTTAAGAGTAACAATCTAATCAACGTTCAACAAATAAAAAATGTACATAATACAGAGAAACAAATGATAAAACTTGGCCTTTTGAATATCAGGTCCCTCTCTACAAAAGCGCTTTTTGTAAATGATATGATCATTGATCATAATCTAGATGTGCTATGTTTGACAGAAACCTGGCTAAAATCAGATGATTACATTATCTTAAACGAGTCTACCCCTCATGATTACTGTTATAAACATGAGCCACGTCTAAAAGGTAAAGGGGGAGGTGTTTCTACAATTTATAGCAATATTTTTAGTGTTTCACAGAGAGCGGATTTCAAGTATAACTCATTTGAAGTAATGGTGCTTCATATAACATTATCTAGAGAAACAATTGTTAATGATAAATCCCCTATGACGTTTGTACTTGCTACTGTATACAGGCCACCAGGGCACCATACAGATTTTCTTCAAGAATTTGCTGATTTTATATCTGAGCTGGTGTTGGCTACAGATAAGGTCTTAATAGTAGGTGACTTTAACATCCATGTTGATATTGAAAATGATGCGCTGGCAGCTGCATTTACAGACATTCTAAATTCTATTGGAGTTAGACAACACGTGTCAGGTCCCACTCATTGTCGAAATCATACTCTAGACTTAATACTGTCACATGGAATTGATGTCAATGCCGTTGAGATTCTGCAGCAAAGTGATGATATCTCTGATCATTATCTAGTCTCGTGTATTCTCCAGATGACTAAAACTGTAAATTCAACTCCTTATTATAAGTATGGTAGAACCATCACTTCTACTACAAAATATTGCTTTCTAAGTAATCTTCCTGACTTATCTGAATTCTTCAGCATGTCCAATAGCTCAGAAAAACTTGATGAAGTAACAGAAACTATTGACTCTCTCTTTTCCAGGACTCTAGATACGGTCGCTCCTCTGCGCCTAAGGAAGATTAAGGAAAATAGTCCGACCCCGTGGTATAACGAGCACACTCGCACCCTAAAGAGAGCAGCCCGGAAAATGGAGCGCAGCTGGAGGAAAACAAAATTAGAGGTTTTTCGTACTGCTTGGCGGGAATGTACCCTATCGTACAGAAAAGCGTTAAAATCGGCCAGATCTGACTACTTTTCGACTCTTTTAGAAGAAAACAAACATAACCCTAGGTATTTATTCAATACAGTGGCTAAGTTAACAAAAAATAAAGAACCAACAGGCACTGACTGTGCCCATCAGCATAGCAGTAATGACTTTATGAACTACTTTACTTCTAAGATCGATACAATTAGAGACAAAATTGTCACTATGCAGCCGTCAAATACAGTGTTGCATCAGATAGTGCGCTATAGATCTCCTGGGGAACAATTCAACTCATTCTCTACTATAGGTCAGGAAGAATTGTATAAACTTGTTAAATCATCTAAACCAACAACTTGTATGCTAGACCCTATTCCATCTAGGCTACTAAAAGAGATGCTTCCAGATCTCATAGATCCTCTGCTAAATATTATTAATTCATCACTGTCATTAGGATATGTCCCCAAAACCTTCAAACTGGCTGCTATTAAGCCTCTAATTAAAAAAACACAACTTGACCCCAACGAATTAACTAATTACAGACCTATCTCGAATCTCCCATTTCTGTCAAAGATATTAGAAAAGGTTGTATCCTCACAGTTATCTTCCTTCCTACAGAAATATGATATCTGTGAGGATTTTCAGTCAGGTTTTAGACCGTACCATAGTACTGAGACTGCTCTTATTAGAGTTACAAATGATCTACTCTTATCATCCGATCGTGGTTGTATCTCTCTGTTAGTGCTACTGGATCTTAGTGCTGCGTTTGATACTGTTGACCACAACATTCTCTTGAATAGACTTGAGAATTATGTTGGCATTAGTGGTAGTGCATTGGCATGGTTCAAATCGTATCTATCTGACCGCCATCAATTTGTGGCAGTAAATGATGAGGTATCATATCGATCTCAAGTGCAGTATGGAGTACCACAAGGCTCAGTACTAGGGCCGTTACTCTTTAGGCTTTACATGTTACCCTTGGGTGATATCATCAGGAAATATGGTGTTAGCTTTCACTGTTACGCTGATGATACCCAGCTCTATATTTCTTCGCGGCCTGGCGAAACGTACCAATTTGAAAAACTAATGGATTGTGTAGTTGAGTTAAAAAATTGGATGACAAGTAATTTCTTACTGCTAAATTCTGAAAAAACAGAGGTGTTAGTTATTGGGCCTAAAACCTCAGCGTGTAATAACCTAAAACACTGTCTAATACTTGATGGCTGTTCTGTCAATTCTTCGTCATCAGTTAGGAACCTAGGTGTGCTATTTGATGGTAATCTTTCCTTTGAAAACCACATCTCTAGTATTTGCAAAACTGCATTTTTCCATCTCAAAAATATATCTAAACTACGACCTATGCTATCAATGTCAAATGCTGAAACATTAATTCATGCGTTTATGACCTCACGGTTAGATTACTGTAATGCTTTATTGGGTGGTTGTTCTGCTCGCTTAATAAACAAACTCCAGCTGGTCCAAAATGCAGCAGCTAGAGTTCTTACTAGAACCAAAAAGTATGATCATATTAGCCCGGTTCTGTCTACACTGCACTGGCTCCCTATTAAACATCGTATAGATTTTAAAATCTTGCTAATTACTTATAAAGCCCTGAATGGTTTAGCTCCCCAGTACCTGAGTGAGCTCTTATCGCATTATAGTCCCTCACGTCCACTGCGTTCTCAAAACTCTGGCAATTTGATAATACCGAGAATATCAAAATCAACCGCGGGCGGCAGATCTTTTTCTTATTTAGCACCCAAACTCTGGAACAATCTACCCTACAATGTTCGGGACGCAGACACACTCTGTCAGTTTAAATCTAGATTAAAGACCCATCTCTTTAACCTTGCTTACACATAACAAATCCACATTCTTATAATGCAAATCCGTTAAAGGATTGTTAGGCTGCACTAATTAGGTCAACCGGAACCGGGAACACTTCCCATAACACCCGATGTACTCGGTGCATCGTCAGAAGAATGGCATCTACGCTAATATTAGTCTGTTTCTCTCTTATTCCGAGGTCACATTAACCACCAGATCCAGTCCGTATCCAGATCAGATGGTCACTGCAGTCCCCCGGATCCAGTCCGAACCCAGCCCAGACGGTGGATCAGCACCTAGAGACGACCTCTACAGCCCTGAATGTCAGCGGAGTCCACATCAACTAGATGAGCCCCAGAGACGGATCCACATTAAAGACCACATCACCTAGACGGCTGTCGGCACAAGACCACGGGAACTTTGGCCAGAGGAGAACTGGCCCCCCGACTGAGCCTGGTTTCTCCCAAGGTTTTTTTTCTCCATTTGTCACCGATGGAGTTTTAGTTCCTTGCCGCTGTCGCCTCTGGCTTGCTTAGTTGGGGACACTTTCTCTTAACACAATATTGCATTTTATTTTATTGTTTTTGATTAACTACATTTACCTATAATGTGAGTGTTTAATGTTGCCTTTGGCATTGTTGATGTACTGTTTCCTATTTAATACTGTACAGCCGCCTTGTCACAATTCTGTATTGTTAAAGGCGGTATATAAATAAAGGTGACTTGACTTGACTTGACGTGCCTGTCTGTCAATGGGAGGAAGCCACGCCCTATTTTGGAGCTCACACCCTGTTTTGGAGTTCCCGCCCCCATTTGGAGATCTCCAGGCTGCAGTTATACCCTTCTCGCTTTGTGTGTGGATCAGAGATATTAGTGTGTGTGTTGAGCGAGACTAAAATGGCGAAACAAACGTCTCAGGTCCAATGAATCAAACACATCAATGAACGCTCGTCTGTGGATAGTAAGACAAATGTGCAACTTTTCATTGATCATTTGAGCCTAATTTCACCATTTAAAAATATCATTTTCTGCAGCCTATTTGAGCTCCTTGTTGTTCCATATATCAGACAGACAGTCGTACCTTGAGCATGTGTGATTAATACTGATGTGAGTATCAGGACCAGCAGCACTCGAACCCGCATCCTCTCAGCTGATCAACACACGCACACACACACAATTAATCACAACATTACAAACTAATTTACACACACTTCAGTCTGTATACACGTTTACTTGCGATTTCTTAGCAATATTATTAACCCATCGTTATTTCTAGGTCACGTCCCAAAACCCTTCAAGTTAGTGTTTATTAACGGTTTATTAAGAAACCACAACTAGATCCTAGTGAACTGGCAAATCACAGACCATTTCAAATCTTCCATTTATGGCCAACCATTAGCACTTTGTTTATTTAAATGGGGAATCATCTCAATTATCACCAGTAAAGTTTGGAGCAACACACGGATCTGTCTTAGGTCTTCTGCTGTTTTCAATATTCATGTTGACACTTGGTAATATTATTAGAAAATATGGGATTAGTTTCCATTGTTATGCTGATGATACTCAGCTAAAAACACTGGGTTTGGGTTGTTTTTAACCCAAGGGCTGGGTAAATATACGACAGAGCACATTTGGGGTTAATTTTACCCAGCAAACTGGGCTGTTTATTTAACCCATCATAATGGGTTGATTCATTTTTATTATAATATAGCTTATTTTTTACTTTATACATGAAATAATGTTTACAGATTACCTAAAATCATTTAAGCTTTTGTGAAATACTCCACACAACCACTGGCTTGCAAGATAACTTTCTTTATTTTCTTTTATTTATCATTTACAGTATTGTTTATCGTTTTAATGTTTACATATTGCCTATTTAAACTTGTTTAACAATCATGAAAAGTACAAACTAAACATTAAACAGAAGTAATTCACGTGTAATCGATCAGTCTCTGTTATTCCGTTTCTGGCCCTCGTGCCCGAGCTGGAGTCGTGTTCGGTGGGGAACTGCTCACGGCTAAGACCAATCATAGGCAAAATATACAGCGACTGCTTTCATAACCCGCCAAAAAAAAACAAACAGCTCTGAGGAAATATTTTAACATGCAAGGTATTTGTATACTGTATCTTTATGAATAATATCATTTATTTTATGCAGAGTATCAGGCTTTTCCATCACACGGTAAGACCGCCCTGGTGAAAAAAACAGCATATGCTGGTAAGTAGGTTTTGATGCTGGGATGCTGGTCCTTGACCAGCAACGTGACCAAATAAGGACCAGCATACACCAGCATCAAAACCTACCTAACCAGCATATGCTGTTTTATTCATCAGGGTGACATTTAAGTGATTCACACCACGAACCAGCTCTGCATGAAATTTAACGACATACAGCACAGTAATTATATTATATTTAAAATAAAATGTGCACAAACCTGTTTTTACAGAAGAAATGCATCAATTCGATGGCACTTATAACAGAACTGCTCTCTCGACGCAAAATCCCCGCAATAAATAACTCAACCGCTGGGTTACGTCTGACCCAGGATCTGAGTAATACAAAAACTACCCAAACATTGGGTTGTTATGTCTGACCCAGGAGCTAGGTAACACAAAATCTACCCCAAAAAACTGACCCAAAAGGCTCAACCCAGCATTTGGGTTAAAAAAAAATAACCCAGAATTGTTTAGAGTGTATATCTCAAGAAGACCACATGAAACTTCTAAATTATCAAAGCTAACAGAGTGTATAACAGATGTATCTGTTAAATTAGGATAAGACAGAGATGTTACTTACTGGACCAAAAAACAGAATCTCTTAGATTACAATCTGCATCTAGACAGATGTACTGTTACTTCCTCTACAATCAGAAACTTGGCTGTTATATTAGTCAGCAACTTGTCTTAAAAAAAAAAAAAAAATTGCCATGTTACAAAAACAACATTCTTCCATCTTAGAAACACTGAGAAACTACGGAACCCGTTTCTGATGCAGAAAAACTAGTTCATGCATTCATGAGGTGTTTGTCCTGCATCTCAATAAACAAGCAACAGGTTTGTCCAAAACACAGCTGTTAGAGTCATTAAATTAACTGCACCACTGATAAATTACTGAATTATAATGCAGACACATACGATTATTGTAAAACGGCTTTGCAACGACATATATTGTGGAAAAAAGGCTTTACAAGCATGAATTCAATTCAGAAATTTCTTGTTTTTATATACTGTACAGCTAGTAAACACTTTAACACTAACTCACAAAGAAAACAGTCTTCACATAAAAAAAACAGTTTATTTATTTCATATTGTTTTTGCATTTATTCTTCAGATTTAACCCTCTTCTGAGAACAGAACACACTTCAGTGCAAGTTCTGTCTTGTAATAATGAGATGTTGTAAGTAATGAGATTTGTGTTGTTGTTGTTGTTAAAAACACAGTATGATGCTCACCTGCTGTTAAGAACGAGTGGTCAGATCAGATGAGGTGAATCCAGCGCAGTCAGAGCGAATGAAGACTGAACGACTCCAAAAGTCAGTGAAGAGATTCTGAGAAGACAGGAACACAGATGAGATCCAGTTCAACTGATTAAAAAATAGCACTTCCCCCTAGAACTGATCATTTTTGTAGATTATTTGTGGGTAATTTTGTGATATTCAGTTTCTTAGGAGGAAAAAATATTATTTTTGTATAATTTTGTCAATACGTACTCAAAAACTAAGCAGCATGAGCTCAGATCAATGAGGCCTGTGATCAATCAGTGCCTAAAAGAAACACAAAGCCTGTGCTAAATGAAAGAAAACAAGCTGACAAGAGATCTACAAGTGATTTTTGGACCAGGAACACCAAATGAAGTAAAGGATTTTCAGCAGCACATGTGATAATGAAAGAAACAAGTAAAATTTAATGAAGCGATTTTAATGATTTTTGACATATTTCTTCGTTTTTACCCCTTTAATATACAATAAAAAAAATAACCTGAACACAAGCCAATGTCTTCCTGTGGCTGGAAATCTAGCGAGCTAAGGCAGCAGTAGTAATGACTGTGTAAACCTGAAGACGCGAAAAGCGATTGACTAGCAAAAACTGCCTCAAAAGAGCCATATTCATTTTGAATCCTGACATTGCGTGTAATGATGTTAAAAAGCATGTGGATGAAACAGAGCTTTCCAAAACTCCGAATCAGATAAACCATTGCGTCGTAAAATGATTGACTGGTTGAAAGTGCTCCAATCGGATCTGAAGTCGCGAATCATTTGAGTGACGCCCCTGGTCGAGTGGGCTCTCACTCCCAGTGGGCAGGGTAAGCCTCTGGCCTGGTAGGCCGTACAGATCGTGTCCACTAGCCAGTGGGAGAGCCTTTGCTTGGAGACAGCTTTCCCCTTCTGCTGTCCTCCATAACAGACAAAGAGCTGGTCTGAACGTCTGAAGAGAGTGTTCACCACTGAGGGTGAAAAGTCCTCTTGGTCACGTCCAGGGACCATAGGTAGAGGTTCCAAAGATCTGGGCGCGAGTGCAAGATCGTGTCCTTTCCCTGAGAGAGGAGGTCCTTCCTCAGAGGAATGTGCCAGGGAGGGGCTAATGCTAGGAGCACCAGGTCCGAGAACCAGGATCTGTTGGGCCAGAACAGGGCCACCAAGAGAATCTGTTCCTTGTCCTCCCTGACTTTGCACAGGGTCTGTGCAATGAGGCTCACTGGGGGAAACGCATACTTGAGCCAGTCCCTTGGCCAACTGTGTGCCAGTGCATCTATACCGAGGGGCCTTGGCCAGACTGTACCACAACCGGCAGTGGGTAGATTCCGGTGAGGCAAAGAGATCTACTTGTGCCTGGCCAAATCGACGCCAAATTACTCCTGACCGCAGGAACACAATGTCCGTCCAAGGGCTGAGTGTCTTGCGACATGATGGTGTGATGTTCACACGAAACGTGCCTCGGTACCATGCCCATCTCGGGACTCGGGTATGAAGCCAGTATTGTAGCGGTCTTGTGCATCAAACCCAGTGGCGTGACTGCAGCTGAGGATGCCATGTGCCCCAGGAGCCTCTGAATTTGTTTCAGGGGGACCGTAGACCCGTGTCTGAGTATTGACGCACATTGAGAATCTTCTGATGTCAAATGCTGAAACATTAATTCATGCATTTATGACCTCGCGGTTAGATTACTGTAATGCTTTATTGGGTGGTTGTTCTGCTCGCTTAATAAACAAACTCCAACTGGTCCAAAATGCAGCAGCTAGAGTTCTTACTAGAACCAAAAAGTATGATCATATTAGCCCGGTTCTGTCTACACTGCACTGGCTCCCTATTAAACATCGTATAGATTTTAAAATCTTGCTAATTACTTACAAAGCCCTGAATGGTTTAGCTCCTCAGTACCTGAGCGAGCTCCTATCACATTATAGTCCCTCAAGTCTGCTGCTTTCTCAAAACTCTGGAAATTTGATAATACCGAGAATATCAAAATCAAACGCGGGCGGGAGATCATTTTCTTATCTAGCGCCCAAACTCTGGAACAATCTACCCTACAATGTTCGGGACGCAGACACACTCTGTCAGTTTAAATCTAGATTAAAGACCCATCTCTTTAACCTTGCTTACACATAACAAATCAACCTATTCTAATAATTCAAATCCGTTAAAGGATTGTTAGGCTGCACTAATTAGGTCAACCGGAACCGGGAACACTTCCCATAACACCCGATGTACTCAGTGCATCGTCAGAAGAATGGCATCTACGCTAATATTAGTCTGTTTCTTTCTTATTCTGAGGTCACCTTAATCACCAGATCCAGTCCGTATCCAGATCAGATGGTCACTGCAGTCCCCCGGATCCAGTCCAAACCCAGCCCAGATGGTGGATCAGCACCTAGAGACGACCTCTAAAGCCCTGAATGTCAGCGGAGTCCACATAAACTAGATGAGCCCCAGAGACGGATCCACAGTGAAGACCACCTAGACGGCTGTCGGCATAAGACCACGGGAACTTTGGCCAGAGGAGAACTGGCCCCGCGACTGAGCCCAAGGTTTTTTTCTCCATTTGCCACCGATGGAGTTTTGGTTCCTTGCCGCTGTCGCCTCTGGCTTGCTTAGTTGGGGACACTTTCTCTTAACACAATATTGTTAAGAGAAAGTTAAAGGCGGTATATAAATAAAGGTGACTTGACTTGACTTGACCTCATCACGGACTGTGCACGCTCTGAGGAGTGATGCGCAGACATACTGACCGAGTCCAGTTCCACACCAAGAAAAGAGGTCCTCTGCGCTGGGGAGAGTCCGCTCGTTTCCCAGTTGACCCGAAGCTGTGGCTGTAGGTGAGAAGCTCCAAGGACCACTGGCTATTTTGTCTGGCGGGTTCGTGCCGTGAGAGCTGAGCAGAGGACTCCCCTGAGAAGGAGAATCGTCTGAACGAACTCGCTGTTTCAGAACATGAGGGGACAAAAGAGGTGTGTGATTGCATGTCCAGATTGGAGAAAACAGTTTCCGACCATCGCATGGAGGGTCGGAACAGCTGTGAATGATGCCCAGAGAAGAAGGAAATTGCTCTTTTATTGACCATGTGAGTTGGAGTGGAATCCAGCGTTCGTCCGCTCATCAAGTGTGGACCCAGACAGGTCAAATGATCCTTCTTCCCTGGGCTGCCCGTCTCAGGAATGCTTTGAAGCCTGACAAGGGTTCTTTGTGGCCTGAGGACGGGCTGGTGGTGCTGTTCGCATAGGGGGCCTTCCTCGGCGGAGCTGGGCTAGTGCCCGCTGCACGCAGAGGCAGGATGTGTTTGATGGCCTCCATCTGCTTCTTCACCGTGGAGAACTGCTGGGCAAACTCTTCCACGGTTTTGCCAACGAGACCAGCCTGGGAGACGGGAGCATCAAGAAAGCGAACCTTCTTGGCATCTCGGCCAGGTTTAACCATAGGTGGCGCTCCTGGACCACCATAGTGAACATCGCCCTTCCTAGAGCCTGCGCCGTGACCTTTTTAGCTCGCAGAGCATAGTCGGTCACCGAACGCAGTTCCTGCAGCAGCTCTGGGTCACCCTCGTGCACAGGTGCATCGCAACCGCTCTTTCCACCTGGGGGACCTCCGTATACCCCCTCCCTGGACTACCTTCGTGGGTGGTGAGGGACGGGGAGTGGTATATCGAGATCGAGCTGACAGAGGGGCTTTTCACGATTTCATCAACTCCTCATGTACTTCCGGGAAAAATGGGACCGGGGATGAGCGTGGCCTCGAGTCACGTCCGCTACCCAGGAACCAATCGTCAGAGCGGTGAATTCAGCAGCGGTGTCAGCCTCTGACGCCTCATGCTCTCCCTCTGATGGTGCAGAGCCTGCCTTATCCTCAGCAGGGGCCCGAACAAAAGATCCAGCCCATACTGAGACGAGCTTTCAAAATCATCCGGAGACTCCAACGGTGAACACGCAGGACTAGCAGTCTGCGGGGACGTACCCAGCAACACATCGCTCGATCTCTCTCGCTCTTCCTCAACGCACATCGCAGCGGCCTCGTACCCGGAAGTAGAAGGACCGGAGTGGGAAGCAGTTGAGGTGAGCCGCGGCTTCTTCGAAAAGAGCATGGCTCATGAGCGAAGCATGCCCAAGGGCATGTCTTTGCAAGCTTGACAACCTCCCTCAGCGAACACTGCGTCAGCATGATCACGCTCCAAACAGTGAACACAGCAATCGTGCTGATCGTTAGGGGAAAGGTAGAAACTGCAACCAGAAGGGCACGGATGGAAAGCCATGATGAGACACACAATCCATACCATGCAGCTCTTTTAAAGAATATTTGCTCAATTAGAGGAGAACCTTCTCTTGTAGATCACCGTCGAAGCACCCAGGGGAACCCCCGAAAACTTAGCTGTGTTAGAGAGGGAGAGACCGCTGCCTGTGCCGTAGATCCAACGACGAAAGAGGTGAATGATGCCGCTTCTCACACAGAGACGCTGCATTCGGCTCCGAAAAACAGAATGAGTGAGCAGAGCATGCGCTGCCCTATTCATACCCGGATGTCCGGGGCTTGGCCAGCTATGCAAAATCTGCACACCCAATTTCATTGGCCTTTCTCAAAACTATCAGAGGTGTTTGGGCTCCCAAGAGTGACCCCTAGTGTCGTACACTTGACACAACTCGGAGTGTATGACAGATAGGAAACTATAATTTCCAAAGTGGAACATTGCTTGTTAAGATTTTAAATGAGATAGGAGAAACAAAGCTTTTCGAATCTCAGAATCAGTTGAATCACTATTGCAAAATGATTTACTTCAATGCTGGTCAAAAATGTCAATGCAATGAAAACTAAAGGTCATACATCTTTACACAGATGCTTCCAAGACAGGCTGGGGTGCCGTATGCAACGGGCATGCAGCTTCCGGGGTCTGGACAGGCCCCTGACTGCATTGGCACATCAACTACCTAGAGTTATTGACAGTGCTGTTAGCCCTGAGGAGGTTCCAACCTTTGATTCAGGGCAAAATATTGAGAAAATCGCCTTTAAAGTTGTCCAAATGAAGTTCTTAGCAATGCATATTACTAATCAAAAATTAAGTTTTAATATATTTATGGTAGGAAACTTTCCAAATATCTTCATGGAACATGATCTTTACTTAATATCCTATGATTTTTGGCATAAAAGAAAAATCAATCATTTTGACCCATACAATGTATTTATGTCTATTGTTACAAATTTACCCATGATAGTTAAGGCTGGTTTTGTAGTCTAGAGTCACAAATATTAAAAATGGTTAAAGAAATGTACCAAAACAACTGAGTTAAAGTCAAAATGTGTCTCACACAGACGAGCATGTGCATGAGCCACATGTAGTGACTGTAGTAGACCTACATCATACAGACACACTTCACACAACACCAGCACTGCCTGTGGTGTAAAAATACACTGAGATAAAAGTGTACAGATTATTGACTGTATGCTGTACTATTGCTGTAATCACTGTATGAATTAATACAGCAACTAGCAGCCACAAATATACTGTCAAATCACACACTTTGCCTCAAGTTTTCTTGTCTCAACACAAGATGTCTCAACAATCAATTTCTTGTTCACATCAGTTTTTTAACATATTTTTGCACTTTATTTTATTTACTCCAGTCTTCAGTGTCACATGATCCTTCAGAAATCATTCTAATATGCCGATTTGCTGCTCAAAAAACATTTCTGATTATTAGCGATGTTGTACTTTACAAAGAAAGATGAAGCTAGATATGAAAATATGAAAAAACACATGTTTTTTGTTTTTCAGAACAACCACATAATGCTGCAAACAGAAGCCCTTCTGACGGCATCTTCATCTTCCTCTCCATCATCATCATTGTTTTTGTCACCTAGTTTATTGGGTGAGAAGAAAATAAGAGAAAATGAAAGTCTTTTATATACAGTAAAATCATTCAGTGATGTAAAAGTGAATCATTTTGTCTGTCGGTGGTTTCTGTGTTTTGTGGTGACGACTTTGGATTCTGCGTCGTGGAGATCAAACCCAGAGATGAACCACAAAAACACCACAGAGATCACAACAGTCTGTATCTAACATGAAACTATAACTTTAGTGAAGAAAATTATTAACTCATATTTATGTTAAATGCAAATATAAAATATATATTTTAACTAATTGTATATATAGTTTCTACATTTGAGAGAAAACCCTGAATTTTCTCTTGATATTATGCATTTGATGACAAATTGAATGTATAAAGAAGATGATTTCCCATTTGTATTAAATGCTGAAAGAATATATTATATAATATTATATTATATTGAAATATTAACATATGACATATTGTTTTTACAGAACCCCCTTTAACTTGTCTGTGGTATTTTAGATTTGATATGAAATTGAATGCAAAATTTCCAGTATTATTAAAGTAAATCAGGATTTTAATGTGTTTACTTTCTTTTCTCCTGATAAAATTGATGTAATGTATAAATCAGTTTTTCTGTGTCATGTATTCTCTCTTTTTCTGTATCTCTGTAGTTTCTGTTCTTCTTTATTTTCCTGTTTTAATGCTGAATTCAAAGACTGATGCTGATTTTATCAGATATTAAAAGTCTTTATCGTTTCAGGCTGCTGTCTGTCTGTGTCTGAATGATTATAAACCTTAAATGCCATGTTTCATTTATTCATGAATAAAATCATGATTTATAGCATCAGTTTGGTCAGATCATACACTCACTTGTGCTCTCGGCGCCTCTTAGAGATTCACTGGACGAGCAACACAGAATCTCCTGGCCGTGACCTCAGAGGTCATAAGGTCACTGGGAGCATTAGATCGGGTGTCTGGAAAACACACACACACACACACACACAAAAACTTAACCTCCATCTCCTGGAGAAACCTCCTGAGTCTGGTCATTAAATAACAAAGATCTCAGAAACCCACCGTTGAGTTCAGAGATGCGCTCGCAGACGCTCCTGGTGAGTTTCTCCATGATGTCTAACATGAAGCTGAAATCAGACACCTTATACACGTGTGTTTCCTCCGGTTTGGAGGCGATGGCTCTCAGCTCGTTCTCATCAGCGTTCTTCACTCCTGCAGATTCACACAGTCAGAAAACCAAATCGTATTTACTTACAAACTGTATTTAATTGAGAGCTGGTTTTGTTCTGGAGTAGTCAATATACCCTTGCTTATGTCAAAAAGATTTATGGCTTTGACCTTTTGACCTTTCTCCTCCCCCCACTACCCCCCTCCCCTCGCCCACTACCCCTCCCCCACCGGGGGCTGTCCCACGTGACTGCCACATGTGTCACTGACCCACGTGACTTCTTTCCGGATGTGTTGACCTTGTGACCCTCTAATGACCTCCGGTTGATGGGTTTACCAGGTGTCGCATCAACGTATGACTTAGGGGTAGTGAAATACGGCGTATGTGCGTGACTGTCCGGTGACGGGTTACAGAAATACGGCGTATGTGCGTGACCGTCTGACGTCAGGAGACAAATGAAGCTCTCTGAGGAATGTTTGGAGATTTTACAGTCTGGCCCCCGCATCCGTTGCGGGGCGGGCATCCTTTGGGGATTAGGTTGCGTTCCAAGGTTCGCTTGCATTTTTGGTCAATCTCATTCTCTATAGAAAATAAAAAATGAACCACGACAGAATAAATAAACATTCTAAAC
Source organism: Labeo rohita (assembly GCF_022985175.1). Taxonomy (NCBI): domain Eukaryota; kingdom Metazoa; phylum Chordata; class Actinopteri; order Cypriniformes; family Cyprinidae; genus Labeo; species Labeo rohita. Next base: position 38,566,561 of record NC_066887.1, read on the forward strand.
AATAGTACTGGTACATATCATAATAAACATATAAATAATAATAATAAAGACTTTAAACAATAATGAAATTAAATAAATAAATAAATAAATAAATAAAATTCTCCTTACCTTTTTCAATGAGAAAGGATCCGTAATTTGAATGAGAGATGAAAAAATATTAAACTTTCTCTCCCCGTTTCTCTGTGTGTTTGAGGGTGTGAGGCAAATTCTCTGTCTGTCTCTCTCTCTGACTTTCTCTCTCTCTCTAACCCCCTTAATCTCACTTACTTCCAGCCTGCGTTTGTGAGCGAGGCCCCCATTCTCTCTCTCTCTCTCTCTCTCTCTCTCTCTCTCTCTCTCTCTCTAACCTCTGTATGGACAATGCTAAGAAAATAATTTTTACAGGTTTTGTGTGAACGTTGTATGTGAAAGTATATGTGAAAGCATGTATATAAAATGGTTTTCAATAATATAATAACAATAA
>NC_066887.1:38567123-38580605 GCF_022985175.1 Labeo rohita
CTTGTCATGGTATGCTTAACTCAGTGTTTCCTTTGAAAAAGGCATCTTTTTTAATCAGTTAATGGTTAATGTTCCAATATCAAACAGTTGTTGTCCGAAATTAAACAAAAATGTGCATCCCTACATGGTATGAAACATTTTAATGCATGACATGAAAGCCAAGAACCACCCAATACAAATGTGACCGTCATAGTCACACTGTAGAGCCCTGATCACAATGTGTAAATATGCTTAGTTTTACCTTTTTTTTTTCTCTTTCCTTTTCCCAGGTTTCCTCCAGAATGTATGTGTATGTGTGTGTTTGTGTGTGTGTAAATGCATGTACACACACACACACACACATACATATATATAAAAAACTAATTTGTACTTATTTTAGAAAGTGATGCTGACTACACATTAATACCCAAATATTCGTATAATAGTGTACGTTATTCTATTAAACTATTATATTAACGTTATATTAAACTATTATATTATTAAACTGCCAATCACTGTAATGGTCAAGTGGTTGGCTACTACTTCCATCCATCAAAACTAGGCTGGCTTGTTCCATTAACAATCAATATTTCGCTGAAAACAGACCTTTTGCATTCACAAAATGATGTATAGTTCACGGTAGTTGGTTGAATATTTTCATAAAACAAAAATGTACGCAACGCTAAGCCACGCCGAGACGGGCCATTTACATTTGAATCGTTGCTAGGCGACACCAACGGACGGCGAATGTCGTTGCCGGTGTGCGCACACTCAAAAAAAAAAAAAAAAAAACATGTTTGAATTTTTAAGAAATGGCGCGACGCTTGAATAATTGGCAAAAATATACTTACAATAGTTTTTGTGCAACCGTTAATCTTGCATATCACGTTTAGTAGCCTTGACATTCTCTAGCTCGTACAGTTTTTACAGTAATAGCCTGTGTTTTGCCTAGTTCTGTGCTTAAAAGTAAACGAGAACAGGCAAGATTTAACAGTTTTCAGTTTTCAGACAATCTAAGCCTCGACTCGAACATTTTGTGATAATTCACAGTTTCTGAGTCATATGTTATAAGAATAATACTTGTAGAATAATTTCTATCGTTTTTATTATGGGAGACAAAAAACGGCGAAAGTTTTTCTGAAAGAGGCACGATTTAGGAGGCGCCTCTAACTTAACCTTAATTGTCAACACATTATAACGAAACAACAAACTAAAACAATGCTTTTGTTAATATAGCATGTCCTGGAAACCAATTATTTTTAAGCTTTTATAATGTGTAAGTTACCTCTTACCTTAAATAGTTCCAGCTGTCAGCGATCTCACACGGCGAAGGACAACAGCAGGTGGGGGGTGGGTAATGCTGATTGAGATCTGGCGATGAAGTTAACAGGGGTGGGTCACTGCTAATGCCAATTGCTGGTGAGTTCCTTGACCGCATTTTTTTTTTCCTTTTTTTAAATTGTGGGTTCTTGATCTTTTAAAAAATCTGAAAATTTATATTTAAATAATTTTTTATAAATTAAAAAAAAAAAAATATATATATATATATATATATTTTTATTATATATATATATATATATATATATATATATATATATATATATAATATGCGATTTGCGGGGGGTGGTGGGGAGATGATCTCCCCCCATAGTTGTTAATGCTTATTCTAAAATAGATTATTTAAAATGCGTAACAATTAAATATTTAAAAATATATTTATGAGAAACACTGCTGACGCAAACAACAATAAAACCAGAAATGGATTGCAGCTCCCGCTCCAATGCCAAGAGAGATGACGATGCCGCAGTCCTCTTCCAGTGGGCTTTTGCGCACGTCTTTTCGAAATGTCACCAGCACCAACTAACGGTCAATTTCAATGTTAAACATACAAAAACACAACAAGCAATTTTTGCGTCCGCAGTAAAAGTGTAAAAAATGTTAAAAGTTGTAATATGCTAAAGTTAAAAAAAAAATTCTCTGGATGGCTGCATATGTTTATATATATACAGGTCCTTTTCAAAAAATTAGCATATTGTGATAAAGTTCATTATTTTCTGTAATGTACTGATAAACATTAGACTTTCATATATTTTAGATTCATTACACACAACTGAAGTAGTTTCAAGCCTTTTATTGTTTTAATATTGATGATTTTGGCATACAGCTCATGAAAACCCCAAATTCCTATCTCAAAAAATTAGCATATCATGAAAAGGTTCTCTAAACGAGCTATTAACCTAATCATCTGAATCAACTAATTAACTCTAAACACCTGCAAAAGATTCCTGAGGCTTTTAAAAACTCCCAGCCTGGTTCATTACTCAAAACCGCAATCATGGGTAAGACTGCCGACCTGACTGCTGTCCAGAAGGCCATCATTGACACCCTCAAGCAAGAGGGTAAGACACAGAAAGAAATTTCTGAACGAATAGGCTGTTCCCAGAGTGCTGTATCAAGGCACCTCAGTGGGAAGTCTGTGGGAAGGAAAAAGTGTGGCAGAAAACGCTGCACAACGAGAAGAGGTGACCGGACCCTGAGGAAGATTGTGGAGAAGGACCGATTCCAGACCTTGGGGGACCTGCGGAAGCAGTGGACTGAGTCTGGAGTAGAAACATCCAGAGCCACCGTGTACAGGCGTGTGCAGGAAATGGGCTACAGGTGCCGCATTCCCCAGGTCAAGCCACTTTTGAACCAGAAACAGCGGCAGAAGCGCCTGACCTGGGCTACAGAGAAGCAGCACTGGACTGTTGCTCAGTGGTCCAAAGTACTTTTTTCGGATGAAAGCAAATTTTGCATGTCATTCGGAAATCAAGGTGCCAGAGTCTGGAGGAAGACTGGGGAGAGGGAAATGCCTGAAGTCCAGTGTCAAGTACCCACAGTCAGTGATGGTCTGGGGTGCCATGTCAGCTGCGGTCAATGCAGCTAGCTATCAGGAGATTTTGGAGCACTTCATGCTTCCATCTGCTGAAAAGCTTTATGGAGATGAAGATTTCATTTTTCAGCACGACCTGGCACCTGCTCACAGTGCCAAAACCACTGGTAAATGGTTTACTGACCATGGTATTACTGTGCTCAATTGGCCTGCCAACTCTCCTGACCTGAACCCCATAGAGAATCTGTGGGATATTGTGAAGAGAAAGTTGAGACGCAAGACCCAACACTCTGGATGAGCTTAAGGCCGCTATCGAAGCATCCTGGGCCTCCATAACACCTCAGCAGTGCCACAGGCTGATTGCCTCCATGCCACGCCGCATTGAAGCAGTCATTTCTGCTAAAGGATTCCCGACCAAGTATTGAGTGCATAACTGAACATAATTATTTGAAGGTTGACTTTTTTTGTATTAAAAACACTTTTCTTTTATTGGTCGGATGAAATATGCTAATTTTTTGAGATAGGAATTTTGGGTTTTCATGAGCTGTATGCCAAAATCATCAATATTAAAACAATAAAAGGCTTGAAACTACTTCAGTTGTGTGTAATGAATCTAAAATATATGAAAGTCTAATGTTTATCAGTACATTACAGAAAATAATGAACTTTATCACAATATGCTAATTTTTTTGAAAAGGACCTGTATGCAGCCATGGAAAAAAAATAAGAGGCCACAAATGATCTGTTTATATTTATTTACTTTTTGTTGGTTTTTGTTTGAGCAAAATGTTTATTTTTGTTTTATTGCATTTTTTTCTTGTAATGTCCATTTTCAAATATAAATAATATGTATAAATATATAATAAAATAGTATGTATTATATAAAATGGTCTCTTATTTTTTTGGGTTCACCCATGTGGGTCTTAGCTGAGTTACCCAGGTGGGCCCCATATAAGATGCCCATTTAGAGCCCATGCCCACTCTGTACCCATGTAGCCCATCTGAAACTCATGTGGAGTTTCATGGATAGAGACATTCTGAGCTACGAAAGATTTTTATATTGTTTATAACACATATACTTGAGTATTTTTAAGTCATATATTTATCATACAGAATCAGTCAGGCCAATTCATGAGAGGTTTATTATCATCACGCTGCAAGATATGGTCAAACATGACATGATGTGATTTAATCATTTATCAGTGACTAGAAGGTCATTGTGATGTAATTTTGGTTAAATCTTAAAAGATCATTAAGATAATTTTCCCTCAGTTCTCTCTCAATAGTGTTATTTCAATGCACATGTGTTAGCATTATCTGATTTGTTTTTGAATGGTTGAATGGTGTCCTCCAACTCACAATTCTAGTTCAAATTGATAAAACTGACAGACAACTTGAGTAAATACTCGGGCACAGAAACCCAATGGAAAGATGCTAAATATGACAGATTGCCAAAGGTGGTAAAAGTTGGCAAATGTAAAAGCACCTGCAATTAGAATGGGTAAAGAACATGTCTTTCACAATGAGATTTTGGAAATTCAAATTAGTTTGGTTTGGATTAATATTGGGACACTTTTAAAAGATTTAGCCACAATTTGAAGAGTGTCAATCATCTTACTCTAGTACATTTCCATAAGAGTGTTGATTTGCTTAATCAGATTACAGTTCACTGTTGTACGACAACAGTCAGAGACGATCTCCTGTGGGATTACAAATTTAAGGATCTGTTTAATATCTGCAGATCCCACATCCTAACATAACATCATATAACAATCTAAGGTGATCTACATTGTGTTGAGCATTTAATGTAAACATAATGGCATCTGTTTGCAAAGTTTTAGTTCTGGTGACTTATCCTTGTGATGTTGATAGAGTCTTAGTTCCCGCAACTATGGTGCTCAAACCATTTGGTGCTGTGATTATGATTATGATTGGGCAGTCATGGCGTAATGGTTAGAGAGTTGGGCTTATAACCTGAAGGTTGCTGGTTTGATTTTCGGACTGGTGGGGATTGTGAATAAACAGCGCTCTTTCCACCTTCATTACCATGACTGAAGTGCCCTTGAGCAAGGCACTGAACCCCAAATTGCTCCCTGGGTGCTGGAGCAATGGCTGGCCGCTGTCTGCGTGTGTGTGTGGTTTACAAGGACTTTTGACCTGAATACGCTCCACCATTACAGGGACATTTGTGTTTATGAGGACAGGGACCATGTCCTTATAATTCCGGCAATGTAGAAGCTATTTTCTAAGTCCCAGGAACTCCCTCTCAAATTTTGGCGCCATGTCCTAACATACCACAAACCCCTGAAATCTTCCTATACACCATAGATATTTATATACTGACAGTATTTATATCTGTGACTATACACTGTGTGTCTCTGAACTCGAGAGTGCGCCCCTGCAGCCCGGACCCGGTACAACACCTGCGTCAGCAAAAATTTGCATATTACACACCAGTGTAAGTTTTGAGGCCGCTGATTGGCTAGATCGGTAACGTGGGCGGGAAATCGCGAAAACAAGATGGCGTCGGTGGGCGGAGCTTCAGTCAGCGGCAGCGCGCAGTGTCTTATGACAAGTAAGTTAATGCAATTTGCAATATTATTTCAACAATAACTATAATTTAGCAATTATAAATTAAATATATGAATGTATAGCACATATATAAGTAAACGTATGTCATTCATACAATATAATAAACTAACTATAGATTAAATTACTTGAAACCTGTTACTCAGACTGATAAATAACTAGGAAATTAAGATTGTAAACCAAACCACACATTTAACTACTAGGCTTTATCATAATTATATATTAAATACATATTATTAGTAGTATTTATTTTTAGATTATTTTTTACAATTGGGTTTATATTATAATCGTCGTGGTCTAATCAGAGGTCAATTTCCTGTTTGGACCGGATGCAGCTGAAGTGAAGACATCTGTGCTGTGGAGCTGCTCGTTTGAAGCGACTGTTGTGTGAAAGGTGAGTTATACTGTGGTTAAATCTGGGTTTTAAACGTGTATAGTTCAGTTTGGCTTGTTTGTGCGTGTTTTGTAAGAGTATCAGAGCTAGCGCGAGATGCTAACGGTGCTAGCGAACTTAACCTGATTGAAAACAGTCAGACGAGAATCTGCGATGTCTGTCACCTTTAACTTGCTTTCATTTGCAATATAGTTTTAACTGTATTGCAAAATAGCATATCTAATATATAATAAACAAAGAGATCCAAATGTGTACGTTTTACTCCTGAATAGTAACTTGCACTATCAGTCAAAAGTTTTGAACAGTATGATTTTCTTAAGTCTCTTCTGCTCACCAAGCCTGCATTTATTTGATCCAAAATACAGTCAGAACAGCAGTAACAGCGTAATTTTTTTATTATTATTTAAAGTAAGTATTTATTTGAATATTTTAAAATGTAATTGGTTCCTATGATCACAGTTGAATACTCCAATCTTTAGTGTCTCATGATCCTTCAGAAATCATTATAATATGCTGATTTGGTGCTCAAAAGATCTCTTCCTCTCTCTCCCTCTCTCTCTCTATATATATCTTTATAAATGTCTTTATCATCACCTTTGAAAATTTAAAGCATCCTTGCTAAATAAAAGTATTAATTTATGTAATCCCCCTGAAATGCTGATGAAATAAATGAAATTAAATGCTGATCTTTCTTTTTAGCAAAGAGTCCTGGAAAAATATTTACCCAACTGTTTTAAATATTGATAATAATAATCATCATAAATGTTTGTTGAGCAGCAAATCAGTGTATTACAGTGATTTCTGAAGGATCATGTGACACTGAAGACTGGAGTAATGATGCTGAAAATTCAGCTGCACATCACAGCAAATCAATCAATTCAATCCATTTAAAATGTATTCAAACAGAAAATAGTTATTATAAAAAGTAAACACATTTCAAAATTGTACAGATTTTGCTGTACTTTGGATCAAATAAATGCAGGTTTGGTGAGTAAAAAAAATGTTAAAAATAAATAAGAAAATCTTACTGTTCAAAAACTTTTGACTCGTAGTGTATATTTCGTCCCAGTAGAACTGAATGTCAGTCTTATGTGAAAACAAACTTACTGAATGATCTCAAATGAAATGCAGTGGTCAGTATTATTGAGGGTATTTTTCTAAAACAGCAGACACATCAAATAATGACTGAGGTGAAAAGACGAAGAGGAAAACTCAAGCCACTGGAGGAGGACATACAGTTTGCTGAAGGAGGACAAACATGGGCTTGAGGGCAGATTCATCAGTGATTTTAAAGGTGAGTTAAATGTTCTGATTGATTATAGTTATAGGGTTAGTCCACTTAAAAATGGTGTCCTCCAATAATATGACCACTACACAAAATTCACCATGACAGATTCCCATTCTCTACTGACTTCCATGGTGTTTTTTTCCATACTGTGGATGTCAGTGGGGACCAGCATTTGATGGTGAGTAAATCATAACAGAATTTTCATTTTTGGGTGAACTATTCCTTTAAAGTGACTTGTTTAATAAAGCGGTTTCTGGTTCATTGTGTTATTCTCAGTGATGATGTTACATTTCTGTTGTTGTTTAGGCAGGGGTGTGTTCAGCTGCACTGAGTTTGATGAGGGTGATTTCCTGCTGGAATACAGAGGTGATCTAATAAGCAAGGAGGAGTGTGAGCGGAGGCAGAGGATCTATCATGACGCCCTGAAAGTTTTCTTATTTGAGTTTCGATACAACGGAAAACTCCTCTGGTATGTACAAGTATTTGATGTACATGTTTATTTTGAATTAAATCACATGATTGAAAATGTGGTAGTTGACATTTCAGTAGTTATTTACTGTATAAGATGGTAGACCTCACCTGTGCTTATTTGCTATGGCGATGCAAGGTATGAAAACCTTTACAATAACTAATTATTAAATAATTATTTATTGGATTATATTAAAGGTTGATAGTATTAATTGTCACCCATTGTAAAATTAATGACTTTTTACGTATATCATTACGTGTGTTCATTACAGTACGTCAGTTTGTGTGACGCCTTACACCTGTGTTATGAGGACCATCATCACATATTCTTGATGTCTGACTTGACTGAAGAATCTCAGTGTGTTGTGTTAGTTTGACAAAAGCCTGGTTTATGAGGACACTAGTTATTACTGGGACAATGGGCTGCATCTATATGAAATATTGCAATTAATTACATCTCACTGTGGTCAATATGATATTGAAAACTGAGTAGTTCTCTGAATTGGTAAAAAGTAGGTCCCCCTTGATTCCAACTGGCTTTCATTAAGTAATATTAAAACTATATATAAAGAGTAACTTTATAATATTTCTATGCCACGTTTTTTGCTTTCTCCAAGATTGCATATTATCTATTCACTAGATCAGGGGTGGGGAACATTGGTCCTGGAGGGTCAGTGTCCCTGCAGCGTTTCACTCCAACCCTAATCAAACACACCTGGTCAAGGTCTTCAGGATACAGGTTGGTATTTTTGTTTTTTTGGAGCTAAACTCTGCAGGGACACCGGCCCTCCAGGATCAAGGTTCCCAACACCTGCACTAGGTGACAGATGAGAATCTGTGTCTGACCAACCTAAAGAAACTTTAAAGGTATCTGAGAAGACTGAGATATTGAGTTATCTATGTCCCGGTAATAAATAGTGTCCTCATAAACCAGGCTTTTGTTAAACTAACACAACACACTGAAATTTTTCAGTCAAGTCAAATATCAAGAATATGTTATGATGGTCCTCATAACACAGGTGTCCTCATAACACAGGTGTAAAGTAGAGCCCGACCGATTTATCGGCAGGCCAATATTATCGGCAGATATTAGGCATTTTCCAAACTATCGGTATCGGCATTTATAATGGCCGATAAATGAATATTTCAAAAATAAAATAAAAACGGACGAAAAACCCTTCAACCATGTCATGAGTGTTGGCGTTGTATAGTTTGTCCACCAGAGGGCACTCTACACGTCCCTGTTGGCAACACTGGTGTATAATGCGCCACACATCCTGCAACCTGCTGATCCAGCCAGAGTCGGGCAGAGAGAACCAGGTATCCGCGAGTGAGATCATCGGTGAAGTGTGTTCATGGTGAGTTGGTCACGAGACATACATTGCTTGAAAAACAATTAAAAGAACATCCCCATCAGTTCTCTTAACTCAAATAAGCATGACAAAATTCGTGACTATCATGTCCAGTTTTGCTGCTGTTGAATAAGCCGAGAGTGAAGCGGAATTAGCTAGTAATTACGTTACGTTGTTACAGTGTAGTTGACTGACTGTCCTTTGAACTTTTGACAATGAGACTGAAGTATTTCTTTAATAGCGTGACAGTTATAGCAGTGAGACGTATCATCTCTCCTTGGCCTATTATATTGAAAATGTATGTTTTACAATTTGCAGTATGACGTTATCCATTGCTACATTATGGCTCATCATAGACTAGCTAACCACAAAGCTAGCTAATGCCACTATCAGTGGAAGACCGCTAACGTTAACATTAATGAGCTTGGAAACCACAACGAACTTATTCTGCCTATAAAGTAATGATTACTGTATTTATAACTAGCATATCTCTAGTTACAGTCCCTGCATTGTAAAATGTAAGTTAGACTTGCGAGGAGTGAACATTTAGACATAGAGAAAAAGTATCAAACGTAGCTTGTGCATAAAAGTTAGCTTTTCTTTTACATGTGTGTGAAATCCAATGAGGCCAAGTGTGCGTTGCAGACTGTCGTTCCGCCGCAGCATTAACGAGTCACATAATGGATTTAGATCGATAAATAGTAGGTTTTAGAAGGCAGGCAGCAACTGATGATTGAAAATGGTTTGATGTAGCTTGGTGGAAAGAATTTAAAAAGTGCAGGTAAAGGGATAAGCAAGCTGACATTGTATGAAGCTTACCAAATCTTTTAAAACTGGTAACTTTGATTTGGTTGTTGTTGTTTTTGTGTTTTTGTTCAAAGGACTTTATGTTTCATATCTTAAGTTTGTATTTTTATACATTTTATTTATCAGAACTTTAATATATTTTGATGTTCCTCTGTTCTGTTGTGACAATGAAAGAAACAAGTTTCTTTTTAAAATGTATTATCATATTATGTTAGTTAAAACTCATAAATAACTACAAAAAACTAATGTTAGGGAAATCTGTTAATGTTTTGTTGCACGTTTCCTAAATAAAAAAAATAAAAAAAAAATATCGGAATATTGGATTTTAAAACCAATAAATATTTGTATCGGTATCGGCCTTCAAAATCCTTTATCGGTCGGGCTCTAGTGTAAAGTGTCACACAAACTGACGTAGTGTAATGAACACAAATGTAATGCATAAAAAGACATTAACATTACATTGGGTAATATTGAAATATTGATTTGAAAAATAAATATTGTGCTTTTATTTGTTTATCATGTTAAAATGAAACCTAGGTTATGAAGTCATTTTAAATCATTATTTCATTACATTAACAACTGTCTGTCTATACAGTTATTCCTTGGATATATTTCTCACATTCTGTTGGATTGATATTGTTTTGTAGCTCTTAGAGAAAGTGTTTCTGTATGTAAAGTGTTTTTCTAATTTTCAGATAACTCCTCAGACCCAGCTGTCATCAGACACCAGTGATTGTGGTGCGGCTGTGGGACTAGATGAGGTAAATGCAGTTGTGCTGCAAGAGAATGGTTATATGAAGCAAAGACGTTTGTGAGATTTGGGCTGTTAACATATTTAAACCAATGATACAAATGTCTAATTTTATGTTTCATAGACTCTTAAAGAGGTTGAACCACCCACTCTTGAAATTTACACTCTGTCCCAGTCTGAGGTGCGAGATGTGGAGAAGGTAACTTATGTCACTACTATTTTACATTAATTACTTTGCTATAATTATTGATACTTAGTGGTTAAAATGGCTTGTTCATGAAATGAAAATTGTTTCCTTTTTGTTTTTTTTGTTTTTTTGTTTTGTTTTTTTCTTTGAATGTGTTCAGTTGTCAGCTGTCAGTGATCTTTCAGTGTTAATGGACTCCAGTATTTGTGCAGCTACTGAAGGATTGGAAAAGGATCATTTCCAAATCCTTTGTCTTTAAAAGAATGTTTGTTTTTCTTTTAATTTCAGGAGACTCCTGAGAGGGACCAATTATCGTTGGAGGGTCAAGACAGTATTGAGAAGGATAAGGTGAAGGTAATAAAAAGAGCATTGCATAAGTTTAGAAAATGTTTGGTGTAGTGAGAAATCTTCTCTGCATGACCCTTGCTTCTTTCATTATGTTTTCAGATCTCACCTGCCAAAGAACATGTGTTAAATGAGGAGCAGAGCTTTTGTGCCCCCACTGAAGCAGTCAAGGAAGTATTCACATATTTTGGTTGAATTATTTACAGTGTTTCCTATTATTTACCTATATTCTGGTAACCTGCCACAGTCTAATTCATCTGCCACAGTTTTATAATGAACCAAAAATATTTTACACTTTTCCAAAAAAAAAAAAAAGTAATGTCTTTGATATTGTGTCTTACAGTGTCTTTGCCCATTGTTTTGGCAGAAAAACTGCAATTCAATTAAATACGTAGGTTGCATGTTTCAAAGGAATAACAATAATTGTAGTCAAGGTACAAGCAAATGCACATGTTTTTTTTACTCGGTTTGGACACAAAAATTGTCTGGGGCTCTTTGTTTTGCTTTCATAGTACACTTTCTTCTGGTGTGCATGACCACTCTAAATTGATACCAATAACAGTACAATGCAGCTGGGTTTGCTGTTGTATGAGCAGACATTTACTTAAGGACTTGCCTTGGCAGAGGTGAGCAGATGTATTTAAGAGTTGAGGAAAATATTAAATATGCGTCCTCTCAAATGAGTCCTACAGTATTATACCTGAAATTGACAACATTACTGAGATACAGGTGTCTGTTTAGGCAAGTGCTAAAACTAAGGAACTGTACTAATTATTATTCATGAAGATATTACATTGACTTTTTTTTTTCTTCACAGGTCTGCAAACATGATGTTGTCACTTCAGCAAGCATGGACAAATGTTCAAAATGTGTGGACCTATTGCAGCAATGAAGTGGTTTGGACTGAAATGTAAATGTTGGTATGATGTCTTGTTTAATATGCAACAATACATATCAGTTCATTTTAGTGTCATTCACCTTTATGCTATGAATTCAGCTAAACATTGTGTAACTGTTGAAGTAGCTGATTATCAGACCATTGTTTATGTCAGTTTTGTAAAACCATCATTTCTCTCATAGTGTGCTCCTGTTTCTGGCACAAGTCCTGCTATTCAAAGCTTTATGAATGGAATAGAGAACAGTCATTACAGGTAAGAAAAAAATAGATTCTATCCACCTTATTTTTCAACATAGAAGTAAGCTGTCTTCTGTGAATGTGCGAGACTTCCCGTTCATTACCCGCTGTATGGAAATAACCAGAATAACAACGTGCTGTAAATGTTAAAACTGTTTGCACTACAAACCAGTGTGTTCACAATTAAGCTAAAACATGAAAATAATACAGTAAGACACCAATTTGCAATATCAAGCAGCAAAACAAGCATTTTTGTGCAAATAAATATAGCTGGAAGCAAATGACACCGGAAGCCAGGCACATTAAACAACAAAACCAAGACCAAGTTATGATCAAACTAAGCTGCTCTCACATACACAGGAAGCTGCATCCTCTAAGAGTAGTGAAGCTCTCATATCAGATGTACCAACTCTGAATGTATCTAAAGGCAAAGGAAAGGGAGTCTTAAAGGCCAGAGAAGCAGCATGTATGTATGAAGAGTCTGACTTACTTTGCCATGAGGAGCAGTTGACTGATGTTGAGACAGACAGTGAATCAGATAGTTATGGTGAATGCCACAATCCCAGAAAGCAAGGCTCAAAAGTATGCAGGTCAGCAGATGTGCTTATGTCATCTCCCCGATCACACAAGGAACAAGACAGTAGTGAGAAGCATTTAAATGCCAAAAGGGCAGCAGTGTTGAGAGAGGAATTGAGGGAAAGCAGTGTGGCTGAAGAAGATCAGTGTGTGCAGTCAGCAAAAATCTCACGTTCAGCAAATAGTAAGAACTACAGTTACATCTACGGGAAACCTCAGACCAAGTTGGCACGCCATTTGAAAACTCATAAGGGTGAAGTTGAAGATGCGCAGGCCTTTTCACTTCCAGTGCACTCGAAAGAACGTAAAGCACTGCTCCAAAAACTCAGAAACAAGGGCAACTATCAGCATAACACGGATGTTTTACAGTATGGAGAGGGGGCTCTTAAAATGAAAAGGGCACCAAAAAGAGAATGAGATGCAAAGCAGTTTGTGCATTGCATGTACTGCAAAGGGATGTTTGTGCGGAAAGATCTATGGCGTCATTTGAAAAGATGTCCCTCAAAACCTGCAACAGACAGTGAAAACCAAGGGAGGACAAGAGTTTTGGGTTTGGCAACTATGGCAGAGTCTTCATTCAGTCAGCACATATCTCAAGGAGTTTGGAAAATCTTGGGTGTGATGAAGCAGGACGAAATTTCCGCTGTTTTCTAAAATGACCTGAGCGTTCTTCAGCTTGCACAGTCATTCTTTAACAAACATGGACATGATCCTAGCAAATTTGAGTACATTCGACAAA
>NC_066887.1:38676519-38751931 GCF_022985175.1 Labeo rohita
AAAACTTACATGGTGAAAGTTCTGCATGAGTCCTGTGGTCTGGGTGTCAAAACTTTGTAAATCAAAGCACATTTAGCTTTTTTAGATTTGAGCTAAAATAAAACTGAAAGAGCTAGAGTGTCCAACCAAAATATTCGGTACCTCCTATGAAGGAGGAGTGTGATTTGTAGGGGTGGATACCAGTAAACCACACAACACTTATAGACACAATAGACACATGTAATGTTTAAGCAGGATGCACATTTGTAGTCATTCAATCCTAAGAGTATGAAATAATAATAAAAAAATTGTATCTACTACAATTATGATACATGACTGAGCTGAAACAAAGTCTTTCCGTGTCCTTTTCAAAGCATGTACCACTGAATAAAAGGAGGTACATGCTTACCTCCCTAGATTTATTGCATTAAAATCTCATGGTGTAGATTTTTTAATAGCCTCCTGGATGTAGTCTACATTAGCTTAAAAACTTGGCTTACAATGTTGGATGTTACGATCTGTTGGATCTGAGGCCAGAATACAAGCAACCAGTGACGTTGCTGGGTTTGCTGGGTTTGCTGGGCCCCCTGTACAGTTTCTTGCATTGAGACCACATTCCTTGTTCCTGTTCAGCCGTTTGCATGTCTTGTTGAAAGCAAGCATAATCAGAGCCACCAGAAACACACACACAGGCAGCACAACAATACACTACAGCTGGAAAAGCAGAAAGTAGGAAGAGAACACACACACACACACACACACACACACACAAACTTTTTAACTCACGTTTTAAAAAACTCTGTGCCTCACCTTTTACTTCCAAAGCAGTTGTGTGCCATTAGGTTTGTCGTCGTCTGTCCCGTCTAGTTTTCCATTTTGATTCTGTTGAGGATATTATATGGTTAGTCACACAGTTTAGCATCAATTTACTGTTCAAATCATGATGAATCAACTCCAGCTGTCCAAATGGATTTTAAAATAATGTTTCTCTCACCTGTGACTGTCACTGTGAATTATTTTTTTATTTTTTTAATTTTTTTCCTTTTAAAATCCAGAACTATTTATGATCCAGTGTCACTGATGGTGTCACACCTAATTCTTCACCTTAATTCCTAATTCTTTTGCAGTTAACATGCATCTTTTCTTCTCCACCTGTTTTTTCTGACCATGCAACTACTCAACAAGCATTTCGCTGTCCAATGGTCAAGCCTTAACTTTGCAAATTCTTGTAATGCATTAGTATTGCATTCTTCTCATGGGCATTTAATAATCTGGACTTTTCAGTCTTGGTTAAATATCTTTTTTGGCTCATTTTATCTGTAAAAGAAAACATGCCTAATAATTATGCACACCTGAATATAAGGCGTTTTTCACTTCCAGCCTTCACGGACAATTATATATCACACATAAATGATTAAATACAAAATTAACAGTAGTTATTAAGACTGATGTGGTTTGGAATTGGTAAAATGTGTTTGGAAAAAAAATATGAGCAGAACATCAACATGCCTAATAATTCTGCACACAGTGTATATATATATATATATATATATATATATATATATATATATATATATACTGTAAAAATTAAGGCATTCAGGACCCAACAATATAAACTGTGCCATGTTTTATAAATTCAAATGTTGATGGCAGTAGTATCTGTAGTAGAGTCTTAATGAGTGATTCATCGAATCATTCATTAAAAACGGCTGATTCATTTAGAAACTGTGCAAGTGACTGTATTACACTTTGCTTTTATGCCCTTGTCTTGCTAACCTCCTTTTGTTTTATTGATGTATGTCATTGCTTACTTTGCAAAATTACATATCATAGAGTTGTTAAATTGAACACGATCTGCTGTGACATCACAATCATGTTGCATTGTGGCCTATGAAGCAGCCTAAAGTGTACATTTGAAGTAGAATCATTCTCTCAAGGGGTCGAGTGTCTATCCATATAAGCTTCCCTCTTTCACTTCACAAAGTGAAACGCACTTCAAAATGCCAAGGGGAAATTTCTTATGGGGAAGTTCTTATAGGGAAGTTCACAAGTGTGTGTCTAAAAGCGGAACACAGCCAGTGTCTGTCTTTATAAATGAGTCATTGAATCATTGATTGTATAATAATAATAATAATAATAATAATAATAATAATAATAATAATAATAATAATAATAATAATTTAATTAATTAATTAATTAATTAATTCAAAACAGATTAATTCAGGAACAAAACACTGTAGGGCTCTGAGATGCTCAAATGTTTTGTTCCAGCTTTGTTTGGAACTGTTTTCCTTGGTGAAACAGAAAAAAACAGACAATACTGCAAGTGTAACTCACTCAATACTATTCATGTTTGTTGAATTGTTGTATAAATTTGCAATCGTGTGTATGCATTATTATTTGGGCACTGCTTGCTTGAGTGATAGTATCATGAGCATTATTTCCACACATGTAAGAGCTTCCAGAGTCTGGAAATTTGGTGTCTCCCACTAAAGGAGTGTGAGTCAATATTGCCCTTTACTGGTTATACTATCAAAGCAGATTGAGCTGTCAGAAGATGTTGGTTTATTAGCTTGCAACGGCACTTGGCTAACAAAACACTTTTATCAGTCCTTTTCTATTTTTAATTTATAGAAACAATAATTTAGCTGATGAATTAGAATTGGTAACCAGTCCAGATCTTGTTACATAAATAGAAAATGTAGACACAGTTGAAAGCTTTCAGTCTTTCTGAGAATATGGTTGGAGTCTTAAGGAGTTGTATGATTGGTTTTTATTGCCCTCTGCTGGTTATTTTATCTAAGCAGATTGAGCTCAAAAGATATGCCCAGAGGAATGAAAAATCAAAAGTGACATCTGTTTAACAACTCAAATGTTTCTCCTAGAGAGAAATGAGGTTGCTTCAGCATCAAATTGAGACTTTTGCTTGAGTCTCCTGCTTCTCACACTTAAAAACTCTCACAACGGTGTCCTTTAAAGTTCTAAAAGGAAATATCATCATCATCACCAAGTTACTCTGTTTAAATGTAATGTAGTGTAAATGTTCAATTACTTTATAAAAGTAATGTAACTTATTACATTTGATTACTTTTTGATTACTTTTCTAAATTTCTAATATTTTCAACTGTTAATCATTTTGAAACATTTAAACCAGGCAGAGTTAAACTTACAGTAGCGTTCAACACTGATTACTGTCAGACTTTTAAAATCCTTTATCACTTGAATTAAGATTAGTAAATAAGGGATGATATACATCTTTATTTTGCGATAACAACTGGCTGGATGTACATTATCTCCCTTATTATCTCACAGTTGCTTGCCACAAAAGTAAATAATTATACATGAAACACTGATCTGAGTTGAAATATTTGAACGCAAAACTTCCATGAAGAAATCATTTGCTAGCAAGTGGTAAGATGACAGAATTAAGAAATTGTACACATAATATTGAATTGTTAATATTGAGTTTTAATATTTTATTAGCTAACCAAACACAAAGCTTCCATCAAAAAAAAAACTATCAAGCATATAGCATCAACTTATGATGATTAATGAGTCCGGTTGAGTCTGGGTTATTAGCTTTTACCAGTTGTTATCGGGGAATAACATACATTGAAATGTCATGACTGACAAATCAGAATCGAGAATTCCACAGAGCTGTGTAATAATTTAATTTAAAGCACAGACACACAAATTCAGACTTTACACCTCTTATTTACTTTACATTCTGAAGTTAAATACAGATTTGAAATCATAACAATGCCATGGGGGAAAAATTAATCTTAAAAAATAAAGTATATGCATAAACCCAAATAGGAAATAAAAAATGTAAAAATAAGCATGTCAGCTCAAATGAGACACCAATGTTTCAGAAGTTTAAAGACAGAATAGAACACGTTGTTGCAAATTTTGAGCACTTTAGAGATATTGAGCTTTAAAGTTTTTGTGTTCCATAGACTTCAGTAGATAGAACCATTTTTGTTTTCTAAAAAAAAACAAAATGCACAAAATGTACACAGCTTACAAAAGAAACATCACATAATGTAAGTAAGTAAACTGAATAAGAATATGTGAATAACTCAATTTTGACAAAAATGTCAAATAGAACCTTATAATTCTAAGGTGATGATGTGTCCTATTCTATAAACTCCTAAAACATTGGTGTCTCATTTCAGAGCAGTCACAATGCAATTTTAGAAAGAAGTCAATTAAATCTGTATGTGGGTGTGTGTGGGGAAAAAAAAAAAAAAATCAGATGTAACCCCCTTTGTATTCATCAACATTTTCAAAAGTAACTGTAATTTAATTACATTTTTTTTGAAATTAAATGACATAATTACAATTACATTTATTTTCTAATTAAATTACCAACACTGATCCTCACACATTGTGCTCAGACCTCTTAAGCACCTACTGTATACAATTTGGTTCCCTCATAAACCTCTCTTCATTGGAAATTGCTTCTTGATGTCAGGAAGCATAATCAAAGCCAGAACCAGCAGACCTATAGTCAATCCAACAATCATAATCCAAAACCAAACAGCTAGAAGGGGAAGGTGGGAAGAAAACACATTTTAGTGTTTTTTTTTTTTTTCTTTCCTTTCAAACCTCAAAGGTTTTGTGAAGCTCTCAATGCATCTTGATTTACTTACTATGTTGTTGAGTGTCATCAGTTTTGTCATCATTTGTGTAGCGTTTTCCATTTGATTTTGTATCTGATGCTGTAGAGGATATGGAAAGCTTAGTCACACTATTTAGCATCAATTTGCACTTCAGATCATGATGAATAAATCTCAGCTGTCCATTTATTATATAAATAATATTTCTAAATATACACTGAGCGTCTCTCACCTCTGACTGTCACTGTAATCAAGATTTCTCCTTCATTGTCCAGAACTCTGTATGTTCCTGCATCATTGTCTGTAAACTCTTTAATGGTCAGAGTCCCATCACTGTCGGTCAGTTGGTCACTTTGAGCTCCATTGCTTTTGCTCCACAACTCCCTCCATCTTGTTTTGTTTTTGGCCCAATGCACTACTTGATTAGCATTGGAAAGAACATCTAACTTGTGTTCCTCGCCTGTTTTTACAGAAATCTCATCTGAGGAGAAAAAGTATAAGCATATCTTTAAGACTGGGGGAACAAATGTAATCATTTATCAGTGGATAAAATCAGTCATTGGAAAACCGTATCAATCTAAATATTAGTGTCCCATTCTGAGTCTCTGCTGGTTACATGCAATATCAAACAATTATTAAAGGAAATCCAAAAAAGCAGATGCTGATTGTTTGATCTGTTTTTAATTTACCATAAATATGAAGCTGGTACGTCCTGAATTGTTGCTTTAGCTTTGTCTGATCATTATTGTAATAGACACGCAAAAAGTACGTCCCAGCATCACTGAAACTCAGATCCTTGATGATGACGTCACAGTTTCCTTGTTTAAATACTCGTCCACTGCATTCTTCAGTCTGACAAACAGGGATGTTTTCTGACCGACTATTTAAACTAATATCAGAAATCTTTCTGGCTTTAAATTGACATGGCAGGGTGACGTTGCTTCCCTTTTGTCCTGACACAGGTATAGTGGCAGTTCCTACAGGTGGGGCTCCTGCAAATAAAGATTCATCAATACAACATATCAATACTAAAAAATATACTTGTGGTGTCTGGGTTTATTCTCTGTAATCAATTTCATCATAAAATATTCTAGTAGAGTTATTTTAGTCAACTGGATTAACTTCTGCTCAAGACATTTCACTATTCAAGTGTCTTTAGCACTTGAGAACTGATTGTGGAGTTTCCCCAATATTTAGCATCAGAAATGCCTGTAAAGATTAGGGTTGTTGGTTCAAGCCATGAGCTATTGCTCATGAAAATTAAGTTATACAATATGCGGAAACTTTGTAGTATGAAAATCTGTGCATCTAAATCCCAGCTAATTATTCTTACTTTTATCAGAGTTCAGAACTGTTCATCTTATGAGTCAGTGTGTCTTACTGGTCTTTCTTAATTCACAAGTAAACCTCATTATTGATAAAATAAAGCTATATCAGATGTGTTGTTGCAGTTATAGTGAATTCCTTAAAATCCCTTACCAAACTTATTAATAGATGAATTGTGTAGATAAGTCAGTGATGTCATAGTGTGTGATGTAATACACTGAGAAAATTTTACTTAAAAATAAAGGTGCTTCATGATGCCATTGTCTAAATGGTTCCAAAAAGAACCTTTAATATCTGAAGAACCTTTCTGTTTCACAAAAGGTTCTTTGTGGCAAAAGAATTCTTTAGATTCTAAAAAGGTAAGAAAGAGATGGTTCTTTAAGAAACGTTTGACTGAATGGTTCTTTGTGGAACCAAAAATGGTTCTTCTATGGCTGTGATGAACCTTATAAAGCACCTTTATTTTTAAAAGTGTAGCAGAAGAGAAACAACTGACTAGAATACTTTTACAATTTATAAACAAACATGACACTAACCACTATGATAGATGAAGCAAAACAGCAGCAGCAGAGGATTCAAGCATTTGAACCTAATGGAAATACAGAAGAGCTGTTATGAGACAGAGACAGAGATCACAATGACAATAAAACAATGGCAATAAAACATTTTGCTGAGTGATACAACGCTAACTGACCACAATACAGTCAAAACCTTTAGTTTTATTCAAAGATTTAACACATGCAGTTCTTATAAGAAGCTTCAAACTTTGGTTTTGTAAACTTTTATACACTTTATAGATGTTTAGTGCAATCATGATCCGTCGAACGGACACAAACAGTTGTAGAAACTGTTACCAAGAAATTGTTTGATTACAATGAGTATATAGTGTAGAACAATTTAATAATTACATTAATAACTCCACTAAGAAAAATCATCAGCACAATGATAAACATATTTACATATGGCATCATTAGCAGGTTAGTAGGCAGCCCGTTTCCACGAACAAACAAAACTATTGGTATAATAACACAAAAACACACAAGCTTTATAGCCTATTTAAAAGGATAAGAACTTACATTGTAAAAGTTCTGCATGAGTTTTACATTCTGGCTGTTTAAATTGAAAAAAAAAAAAAACACTGCACGTTTAGCGAAGTTTATTTAAAAGCAAAACCAAAAGTATAATTTCCACACAGTCAAGAGACAAAATGGTTGGTTTCTCAAGAAGTATGATCGGTCTTTATTGCCCTCTGCTGGTTATTCTATCGAAGTGGATTGAGCTGTGAGAAGATGTGTGGCCTATTAGCTTCCACAGACCATATGACTGATAAAACAGTGTGTGTAGATTTGCGATTTCAGACATAGTCCTGATACAGCCAGGTAATAACAGCTAATAATAAGAGGGGAAAGTCCAGCAAACATTGTGCTGCTTCTGGCTGTTGAGTATCACATACGACTACATATCAGGTTTAGAAGCTTAAGTTCATTTTTAACAAGATCCCTTATTATTTCAGTCTGATCTCAACAGTTTGAGCAGCAGATTTCAGCTCTGATTGTGTCTAAATCTGACGCAGCTTTACTAAGAAGCTGTTTAGTTTCAAAGTAAATGTTACTGCTGATGTAAACTATTTAAACATCCTCTTTATAATTCATTATAACATTATCAATAAATGTACATATGTGTTGTATATAAAAATGTGTGTATATATCAATTTAATTCATACAAAAATACAAACCAATAACAAAATCAAAAATGTGTCTTACAAAAGTGATTTCTTTTTTTTTTTACAATATGCAACATAAACATTATTAAACATATTTAAATAGAAAATGGTCCAAAATATACATATTTACATGCACACTGTCTAATACTAACTGCAGATACAGTTAACAAACAGAGGTAGGGGTCCAGCCCAAATGTGCATACACACTGAAAATTAAAAATATACAGTATTACAGGAATATGTTGACAAAATCTTCTGCAGATTTTTTCCCAAGTTAAAGTTAATTGCCTTCAGTCAGTGCTATGGTGCTATTGTTAGGTCAGTCGGTCAGAGCTGACATATTTCTCAAAAAAAAAAAAATCATGTACTTTATAATGAGCACTAACTGATTTTTTCCATCCGGTCTGAGGGTATCACAAGTGATATTTAAAGCCAGTTCTTGAACACATAATGTTTATAACTGTTTATAAAGTCGTTAAGTGTGGGATCTTTACGGTGTTAAAAATATGTTCAAGTCATGTAGTATATTCCAGCCTTAACCAGTGACATCCTGCACACCTGTACAGTTTATTCATGTTCTGCCGGGCCCTTGGCAGTCATCATTATGGGCCCTCAATGCTTGGGTCTCCTGTATTCAGTCGCCCTTTTCATCTTTCAGTGGCACCACATGAGTAACCTCTGTGCAGACGTGTATGTAATGAAGCAGCAGTCAGAATCAGAGCCAGCAGAACCAAAACCACAGTCAACCCAATCCAGTAGCCTACAGGTGGATGTTAAAAGTATAGAAAGAGAGCACTTATTATTAAAATGTCTTTCAAATATGACTTTCAAATTCACTCTTTAAGACATTTGTAAACCTCTTAATGCCTCCTGTTTTACTTACGATAATATTTAGTGTCATCAGTTTTCCCTTTATCAGTGTCATCCAGTTTTTCCTTTGATACTGCACAGATTATTGATTTGATATGATATGTTAGTCTCACAGTTTAGTATGAATGTGCTGTTTAACCATGTTTTTTCTAAACATCTACTGAGTTTCTCTCACCTCTGACTTTCACTGTGATCAAGATTTCTTTATCAGGCTCCAGAACTCTGTATGTTCCAGCGTCTCTGGCTGTAAAATTGCTAATGATCAGGTTTCTATCACTGATGATCATTCTTTCACTTTGAACTCCATTGCCACTTCTCCAGACCTCCATCCACTCTGTGCTTCTTCTGCTCTGATGCTCCACTTTTATCAACATCTGGCAACAGAACATCCAACTTCAGCTCCTCACCGATTTTCACAGAAATCTCATCTGAGGACAAACAGAAAGACAGTATATAATCATTATTATATTGGTGTCAATCAATCAAAGCCATAAGCACATGTTTAACATTGGGGATCAAATGTAAACATTCATCAAGATTAAATCAGTCATTAGAAAAAACCCATGTTGGTGACCAGATATTCAGAGTCTCTGTTGGTTACATGTAATATCACACAATTACTGAAGGAAAACAGAAATCACATGCTGATAGTTTAATCAGTTTTGACTTTACCATCAATATGAAGTTGGTACGTCCTGATTTGTCGCTCCAGCTCTGTCTCACTATTGCGGTAATAGACATTCACAAAGTATTTCCCAGCATCATTCAGTCTCAAATCTTTGATGATGATGTGACAGTTTCCTTTTTTAAATACTCGACCACTACATTCTTCATTCTGACAGACATGGATGTTTTCTGATCGACTGCTTAAAATAATATCCAAAATCTCATTGGCTTCACATTCACATGTGAGGGTGACATTGCCTCCTTTTTCTCCTGTCACAGATATAGGGGTGGACTCTGCAATACAGACAGTAAACATTCATTCAATACAAACTATCTATACTGAAAAATATATTTGTTGTTTCTCTCTGTTCTCTGGTCACCATAAAATGTCTAGCTATTTTAGTCAACCGGATTAAACAATATAGAAATAAAGGCAACAAGTAGTCATTAATTTTAGATATGACACATTACAAATGTTAATGACAATATTATAAATCTGTAGATCTGTCAGTGCAGTTGTAGTGAACTCCTGAGCAATGTTTATTAATTAATGAAATTGAATAACATGCACAGATAGATAGATAGATAGATAGATAGATAGATAGATAGATAGATAGAAACTAAAAAAAAAAAAAAAGTAAATATTTTTACTTGTACTATATGTGACAAGGCAAAGCAGCAGCAGCAGCAAAAGATTCAACCTAATGAAAAAACAGAAATGTTGTTTCTGACATACATGCTACTATGGAATGTAACATCAAACTTTAAACATTCACTTTTTTTATTTACAAATTTTTGTTAAAAAAATATCCAATAAAGAAACATCAAAATATAAACTTTCTTTTCCTATCTCCCATCATTATAATGCACACTCTCCCATCGTAGAAAGCACAATGAGCATGTTTTTATTTATTATTATTATTAATTTAAATCATCGTCAAATACAGTACACAGGAACAAGGCAAATATATAAACCCATTGCAAATGTTTTCTTGAAAGTATCACACACAAAATGTCTTATTAAAAATGTCTACAAATTGATCAAACTGATTTAAGATCAGTAAAAAAAGAAAATGAAAAACAGATAGACCTACTGTCGCATGTTTTACTTGTTCACTAGAGGTCGCCCCCCCAGCGGCAAACATTGAAATTTTGAAACGTTTCATAACAGTTTCTCTGGTCATGACTGAGGACACGGTGTCAACGTTAATCTTGCGCATGAAAAACGTTATACATTTTTATGAATTATTTCAGTGTAATCCTTAAGATTAAGAATGGTCCGTCAAACCCAAAGCCCTAACACACAAGCAACAGGTTTTAGATTTTTCCTGCTACCAACAACCAATCGAACTTACCAACTATATTAATAATCCTATAAAAACCTAATCATCATCGTATCCACAGGCCCGGCGTCAGACTGATAAATAACTGAAAAATAAGATTTTATACTGTTTGTGTAAACTGATTCACACAGTTAACTACTAGGTTTTATCATAAGTATGTATTAAATACATATTAGTATTAGTATTTATTTTGTATTATTTTTACAATTCCGTTTATAATACAATTATCGTGGTCTAATCAGAGGTCAATTTCCTGTTTTGAACGGATGCAGTTGAAGTGAGGACATCTGAATTGTGCACATGCTAGTTAGAAGCGACTGTTTTGTGAAAGGTAAGTTATACTGTTTTTTAATCAGGGTTTTAAACGTGTATGGTTCAGTTTGGCTTGTTTGTGCGTTTTTAGTAAGTGCATCAGAGCTGGTTTTACAGTCTAAAAGCAGCTAGTGCGTGATGCTAATGGTGCTAGTGAACTTACACTGATTGTGGTGTTAAGTGAGTCAGATGAGAATCGATTTTTATCACCTTCAACTTGCTTTCGTTTGCAATATAGTTGTAATTGTAATGCAAAATAGCCTAGTTGTAATAATAAGCTGCTGGGTTTGAAGAGGTTAATAAACAAAGAGATCCAAATATGCACTGTTTACTCCTGAATACAGTAACTTTACACTACCAGTAAAAAGTACGATTTTTATTTATTTATTTATTTATTTTAATTCTCTTCTGCTCACTAAGCCTGCATTTATTTGATCCAAAATACATTTCAACATCATGCTGAAAAGCACTGAGTAGATTTTTTTCAGGTTTCATTGATGAATAGAATGTTCAGAATAGCAGCATTTATCTGAAATAGAAATCTTTTGTAACTTTATGTCTTTATCATCACTTTTGATCAGTTTAAAGCTGTGGTTCTCAACCTTTTTTGGGCCAGTACCCCCCTACCCATTATCTAGGTCCCTCACCACCCCCCATCAAATAAATCGTAGTCAAATTGTCCTCACTGAATATTAAAGTTGATTATTATTATTTTGTATTTATAATGAGGACTGATATTGTATTTTCAGTCATTCAAATGTATGGGGTCATTATGATTTTTAGGAAATTACTTTATTTCAAGGATGCATTGAATTGATAAAAAAAGACAGTGAAGTACTTTTTTTTACAGTAAATTATTTTAAAATAAGTGTAATAACATTAATTTACAGAGTTTTTGAGCATGTTGGTGGTTTTCATTGCTATATCTTCAGTGTTGTTGAGATGCTGATATATCTTGTTGCCCCAAATTTAAAAAGACTAAATAAAAATGACATAGTGGACATTGTTATTTGGTTAGTAAATCCCACATTTACACATAAACCCTACTTTACTATATTTTATAGATTTGGTGAGAATATTTCAAAGTTTACTTAAGAAAAACTAAGTACAACCCTAATTCTCGAAAAGTTTGGACATTTTGTAAAATTATAAAATCTGTGATTTGTTCATTCTATTTTACGTTTATTTAATTGAAAAAAGTACAAAGAAAAGATTTCAAAGGTTTTCACTCACCAACTTTAATGTATTTTGTAAATATAAACATTTATTTATAAAATATTTATTTATTGATTGATTTGAAGTATGCATCCCACTCCAAAAAACGTTTGGACAGAGGCAAAATAAAAGTGAATAGGTTATAGAATAACCAAATAAACTGCTTTGAAACACAGCATGCAGGTGAATTGGTAATAGGTGAGGGTGTCATGTTTGGCTATAAATGGAGCTTCTCAGTCTTCGCAAGCAAAGCTGGATCATGGCTCAAAATGTGTTTATATTAACAAAATAAAACTAAGTTGGCCAGTGAAAACATTGGATTTTTTCTTTGTACTTAAGTCAATTAAATAAAGGCTAAAGAGAACAAATGATATATTCTTAATTTTATGGCATTTCACAAAATGCCCCAACATTTAAATTTTTTTTTTTTTTTTTTTTTTTTTTGGTCAGTGTGTCATGCCAGCTATAATAAGAAATGTTTCTTAAGCAAAAATCAGCATAATTTCTGAAAGATCATGTGACACTGAAAGCTGTAGTAATATACTGTAGCTTAGCATGAGAGGAATACATAATTGTATTTTTTTATTTTTTAATGTCACTGAATAGCACATGACATTCATCACATTTTTTATTTATCATTTGAAGTATCATTATCATTAGAAGCAAAAAAGGAGCAAAAAAGCCACGTGGATATAAATTAGGCTATATTTGTGAGCTTTGAATAAACTCTTTTGAAATTTGGTATTCAAACCAACTGCAGCCATTCAGCAAACAAAAAGTATTAATATTATTTTTTCTAAACAAGAAAATACATCTCTTGCTTCATCGTGTCTAAATGTTTGCTATTGTTTTGACGCAGCAGCTGCGCTACAGAAAGTCAAGCAAACACTAAAGTACTGAAGTCACTGCTAAGGAAATGATACACCGTGAAGTCTAGGAGCGGGAGTATTGGTGTAAACTAGCAGCGAACTTCACTACTACACTGACCGAGAACAGCGCGACACGTTGTGTTAAAGCACATCGATCCCGTTATAATCTGTCGTTCAGTAACAACTGAGCGCGAGCGCTACAATAAACGAATGCCGCGTTCTGTTTCTGCTGCGGGATTCACGCGCCTGCGCTACCGACAAGTTGAACAGTAGATATAGAAAGTGAGTTTTGATGAATCCAGTGTAGAGAGCGTTAGGATGTGGCAGACCATTTTCTTTTGCAAGTTTCAGCTCATACATCTTTGGTGTAAACTCGTCTTGACCAAACGCCCCCCAGGAACAGCTCAACACCCCACTTTCAAAAATATTGCTTCCAGCGCCCCCCGATGCTGTCCGAACGCCCCCAATGAGAAACACTAATTTAAAGCATGCTAAATGAAAATAAATGCTGATCTTTCTTTTTTAGCAAAGAGTCCTGGAAAAAATGTACCCAACTGTTTTAAATACTGATGATAATAATAATCAGAAATGTTTCCTAAGCAGCAAATCAGCACATTAAAATAATGTGACACTGAAGACTGCAATGGAGCAAGTCAATTCAGTCAATGTAAAATTTATTCAAACAGAAAACAGTCATTTTAAAGACTACACGTATTTCAAAATTGTACTGTTTTTGCTGTATTTTGGTTCAAACAAATGCAGGCTTGGTGACTAAAAAGACAACTCAGTGTGTTGTGTTAGTTTGACAAAAGCCTGGTTTATGAGGACACTAGTTATTACCGGGACAATGGGCTGCATCTATATGAAATATTGGGATTAATACTGATCATTTACATCTCATTGTGGTCAATATGATACTGATTCCAACTGGCTTTCATTAACTAACTATAAAAACTATATATAAAGAGTAATTTTATTAATTTTCTGTGCCACATTATTTATTTATTTATTTATTTTATTTTATTATTATTATTATTATTATTTTTTGCTTTATCCAAGATTGCATATTGCATTCACATCAGAGTTAACTCAGTGTTAGAAGTGGGTATACTCAAAGCCGCCCGATAAAGAAGTGTGTACCACTGGTTGAGTTGACAGACATAACGATGTTGAGCCGGCATCGTGATCCCATCGCACCCCCTCCTCCCTTTCCCCTCCCGCAAGCCACAGCATCCCAATGCCGTGGTCGGAAAGAAAGTTGTGTTTTAAAGGCAATAAACATTAGATGGATATATATATATATATATATATATATATATATATATATATATATATATATATATATATATATCATTACTTTCTCTCGCAGTTATATCGTTAAGTAATTATACTGTATATAAATTGCGGGCATCAGCGTCAGCGAATAAACCTGAGACAATGATCAATGAGTAATAATAATATTCGCAATAACATATTGGTTTACTAAATAATTAAGTAAATATCATTCTTTGACTTAAATTTGTACAGAAACCTCATCGCTTGATTGGCTACTGTCAGGTGTAACAGACGACGACATTTTTGTCCTGTGTCAGCTTCCGTAGCTTCTGTATGTGTTTCGAAAGGGCGGGGTGAGCGAGGGACTTGAAATTCGAATCCTCACCGCTAGATGCCGCTAAAAATTACACACTGCACCTTTAAAGCCTTGCCGGTTAAACATATCATCCGTGTGCTGTTCCAACATGCGCTTCTCCACTGCGCGTACACCTGAAACACGCGCACATTAAAATAGGGCCTAATTACTGAACTAAGTTATGTATGACCTCTGATTGCGCTATTATTGTCAAAACACAACAGGTTTACAGATAAAAACAGTTTATAGAAGCTTATGTCTTAAGTAAAAGCAAACGATTGAAAAACGGATGCCTGCCTGTATATTAGATGTGCAGCTCTTAAAGACTAATTGTACTAAACATGCAGCCGCTTGTCATCGAAGGCATAGTTCATCCAAAAATTATAATTCTGTCATTATTTACTCACTTACATGTTGTCCCAAACCTGTATTATTTTCTTTCTTGTGCTAAACACAAAATAAGATATTTTGAAGAATGTGGGTAACCAAACAGTAGCTGGTCCCCATTAAATTTAATAATAGAAATAATCAAATAGACAATGTTTAACAGAAAAAAGAAACTCATTCAGGTTTAAAACAACCTGAAGAGTGAATAAATGATAGTATATTAAAATAAAAAACTATGACAGAATTGACAGATGACAGATTTTTTATTTTTGGGTGAACTATTCTTTTAACAAAACAAAAACAAAACGCAAAGAGAAAAATCACTCACTGCTCTTGATTGAAGAACTTTAATACAGTTGCTTTAATAAGAATCAATGTACAATTGATGTATATAGTGTATAAGTATATAGTGTTTCACTTTTTATATTCGTTAATTTAATTTCTTGAATGCTACTGCTAAATACACCTACTATACCATAAAAATAAAGCACGGTTGGTATTCTTTGTTTTTAACAAAGATAAAATAATCACAAAGATTTTCATCTTTGCTCACTTAAATATCTGCAATTCTTTTTTTATTTTATACTTTGTTACCTTGAAAGTCTTTGTTTTTTGTTTGGCTGTACTGCTTAGACAATTTGCAAAATAGTAAAACCAACATGACAAAAGAATTGTGATAAAATCGTGAATCGTGATATTTCTGAAAAAAATAGTGATATGATGTTTTTGCCATATCGTCCACCCATATGTCCCGGTAATAACTAGTGTCCTCATAAACTAGGCTTTTGTCAAACTAACACAACACACGGAAATTCTTCAGTCAAGTCAAACATCAAGAATATGTTATGATGGTCCTCATAAAACAGGTGTCCTCATAACACAGGTTTAAAGATTCACACAAAGTCTGTCTATACATTTATTCCTTGGATATATTTCTCACATTTTGTTGGATTGATATTGTTTTATAGCTCTTAGAGAAGGTGTTTCTGTATGTAAAGTGTTTTTCTAATTTTCAGATATCTCCTGAGACCCAGCTGTCATTGGACAACAGTGTTTGTGATGCGGTTACTGTGGGACTAGATGAGGTAAATGCAGTTGTAGCGTCTGGACCAATCAGACATACATTAATTGTTACATTTAACAAATAGTCTTTAAACACAACAGGCCAGCTACATGCTGGAGCTCTGGAGACAAACCCCCCCCAAAGCAACTAACACCCCAAAAGGGCTCAGTTGCCAGGACAACGATCTGATACCACAGGTTTTATTGCTTCAAGGAATGCACATCTGCCCATGCTACATTTGCCATAGGAAAGACACAATGACTATAGAAATGGACTCTTTCCTATTCATTCACAGACAAACCTTTCTTTGACCTTCCTATCACACATAGCCCAGGTCATTGTGTACAGTATTACTGCATTGTATTTTAATTTTGTCTGTTGTATTTGTATTCATCTTTCTACTGTTTTATGCATGTATTATGATAGATGACTAGTAGTATAACCAACCTATGTCATGCTTGGACTCTTTGAGTTCGTATTTTAATGATCTAAAAGATGGTGTAAATTAGATGTTGATACCTTTGCAACATGTTAGTGTTTTAAGAACCTTATTAGTTTTTGCATCAACACCCAATCGAATTACATATGCAAATTACCATGCTCACAGACAAAGAGTCGTAAACTTTCTCTCCAAAGGTGAAAGTTACCATTGGTTCATGGACCTCCTGGAGGCACAGCCTCCAGAGAGCTTAAAGGCATCGACCCCTCTCTCTTCTCTCTTTCTTCTCCTTACTCTTCACTTCTTCACTCATCTGCAACATCTTTTTTCGAGATTGCTGCTCGTGTGGAGGAACCCACGGGGAGCCGGAGCCGGCACAGGGCGTGCCCGGTGGGCCCGACAGGCCCAACATACAGAGCTGTGGCTCTCGACCACAAAGAGCCAGACAGTTCGACTTAACCCTGGAATTCATCTTCACGACTCGCCTCAGTCAGTCAGCGGTTCTTGGAGAACCTAAGAAGATGAGCTAGAACTCTTCAGGACTTCCCTAAGCGTGCGCCAGGCCTTGCGGCCTCGTCTTTCCATTCCCCAAAGATCACAGGACTTCAGCTGGGTCCCTCTCAGCTCTTGGTTCTTTCTCACTTTTCACATGGGAAGAAACTCCCAGTCACCAACGAGTCAGGACATCTTTGGAATTCATCACTCTTCAGACCCGGAAGAACGTGATTGCAATTCCAAACCCACCACTGCTCCAAACCATCAAGACGTTCAGAGACTGCATTTGGACACTTGTTCGATGACCAAGGCAATGCAAGTATCGTACACTTAACTAAACATACAGAGGTTTAGTATAAGCTGTAGACAGCACTGATGGTTTCACTCAGGTGGCTAACTGACTCTTTTCATAGCTTCATTTCCTTGTCTCTCTCTAACTGCTTCTCACTGACCATTCCCCCATGTATGAGTGATTTCATGTTTGTTTGTTTAGATTAGTTATGTGTTAGTCCTTCGTTAATAAACTATTGTGCACAAATTACATGAGTTTTGATTCTAATTATGCCTTGCAAATTAATGTCCCTTTACGATTCCAATTCGAGCTACTTGCTCTAATGCAATGGTACTTTAAGAAAGTTATTTTCTGTGGTCAAGAAAATATCATTTCTTAGAGTTGATATAAAGATTATACTGAATGTTCGCTGAGCGAACAGATTAGTTGATGGAACATTGATTCTGCTACAGTTACTACTGGCAGCTGATATAAGTAATTGTAATTAATCATAATTAATTGTAATTATTTATATACATTTCCCTTTGAGCTAAATCGCGACACAGTTGTGCTGCAAGAGAATGATCATATGAAGCAAAGACATGTTTGTGAGATCAAGACTGTTAAACCAATGTTATAAATGTCTAAAATAAATGAACCACCACTCTTGAAATGAACACACTGTCCCAGTCTGAAGTGCGAGATGTAGAGAAGGTATTTTTTATTTTTATTTTTTTCTGTTTAGAAAAACAAATGGTTTTGTTCATGTTTATTTTATTTGGATTACCATGTTAACTTATGTCACCTTGTTTTAAATATCACTACTATAACACATTAATTACTTTGCCATAATTATTGATACTCATTGGTTGAAAATATTTCTTTCTTTTTCTTTCAATTTAAGTGTTTAGTTGTAAGCTGTCAGTGATCCTTCAGTGTTAATGGACTCCAGTATTTGTGCAGCTACTGAAGGACTGAAAAAGGATAATTTCCAATTCCTTTGTCTTTAAAAGAATTTTTTGTTTTGTTTTGTTTTTTAACTTCAGTTGACTCCTGAGAAGGACCAGTTATCATTGGAGAATCAAGACCATGTTGAGAAGGATATGCAGGTTGAATGAAAATGCTTTTTTACTTGGTTTGGACATAAACATTGTTTGAGGCTCTTAATTTTGCTTTCATAGTACACCTTATTCTGGTGTGCATGACCACTCTCAGCAGACATGACTGTGATTGGCTACAATGATAAGCGCTTCACGCTCCTCACCGACCGTTCACACAATAGCACAACAGGAGTGTTTGAAAGCCTCGTGTGTCAACGGATCCCTAATACATCTGCACATGGACGGATCCGCTGACAGATGAGGCTTTCAGATGCTCCCGTTGTGCTTTTGTGTGAGCGCTCGGTGAGGAGCGTGAAACGCTTATTGTAGCCAATCACAGTCATGTCTGTTGAGCACGTGAACACTATGGCCAATCAACGATGTTTAAACATTGACTCGACAGCACTCAAATGTGAGTGGGAAATGGACATTTAAAAAATTTTCAGTACCGAAAGTACCAAACCTGGTACCTTTTGACAACTCTAATTCTTTCCACCTTATTTTTCAACACAGAAGTAAGCTGTCTTCTGTGAATGTGCGAGACTTCCTGTTCATTACCCGCTGTATGGAAATAACAAGAATAACAACAACGTGCTGTAAATGTTAGTACTGTTTGCACTAAAAACCAGTGTGTTCATTATTAAGATAATACATTAAAATAATATGGTAAGACACACCAATTTGCAACATCAAGCAGCAAAACGAGCATTTTTGTGCGACTAAATATAGCTGGAGGCAAATGACACCGGAAGCCAGGCACATTAAATTTACAAATGGCCAAGGCCACTCTTACTGGAAAAATATGGTGGATATGTTTGCTCCTTATTTTTTGCTCTTTAAGAATTGCCAATGCTGTATATTAATCATAAATATTTTGACAATAGGAAGTAAGTTCAGAGGAAGACGAGCTATCAGATGAGGAATACATACCGCAGTCTGAATCAGAAAATCAGTCAGCCAGTTCAGATCAATTGGCAACAAAACCAAGACCAAGCTATGAACAAACCAAGCTGCTCTCACATACAAGGGAAGCAGCATCCTCTAAGATTATTGAAGCTCTCAGATCAGATGCACCTACTCCAAATATATCTAAGGGCAAAGGAAAAGGAGTGTTACAGGCCAGAGAAGCAGCATGTATGAAGAGTCTGACTTACTTTGCCATGAGGAGCAGTTGACTGATGTTGAGACAGTGAATCAGATAGTTATGGTGAATGCCACAATCCCAGAAAGCAATGCTCAGAGGTCTGCAGGTCAGCAGATGTGCTTATGTCATCACCCCGATCACACAAGGAACAAGACAGTAGTGACAAGCATTTAAATGCCAAAAGGGCAGCAGTGTTGAGAGAAGAATTGAGTGAAAGCAGTGCTACTGTTATATCTTCGGAACTACTGAACAGATATAACAGAACTACTGTTATATCTGCGGGAAACCTCAGACTAAGTTGGCAGGCCATTTGAAAACTCATAAGGGTGAAGCTGAAGTTGCACAGGCTTTGTCGGTTCCAGTGCACTGCTCTAAAACTCAGAAACAAGGGCAACTATCAGCATAACACAGATGTTTTACAGGAGAGGGCGCTCTTAAAATGAAAAGGGCACCAAAAAGAGAATGTGATGCAAAGCAGTTTGTGCATTGCATGTACTGCAAAGGGATTTTTGTGATGAAAGATCTATGGCGTCATTTGAAAAGATGTCCCTCAAAACCTGCGGCAGACGGTGAAAACCAAGGGAGGATGAGAGTTTTGGGTCTGGCACATATCTCAAGGAGTTTGGAAAGTCTTAGGTGTGATGAAGCAGGATGAAATTTCCGCTGTTGTCAAAAATGACCTGAGTATTCTTCAGCTTGCACAGTCGTTCTTTAACAAACATGGACATGATCCTAGCAAATTTCAGTACAAGATTGTTGTTGACGTTGCGTAGAGAGTTTTCAATATACAGTCTTAAGGAAGCTGTGAAGCCTGCCAATTTTTATACACTCATTCAAGCTGTCCAGAGGGTGTCTGGCTATGATGGTGAGAGTCACTGCTACCATAGTCTCAGCCTCAGACGTCACGCTCACAGAACGTTGGCTAAACGTCTGATGCATATGGTACACTTAACTGGAAACACTTCAGGAATGTCGAAGTCGTCATCTGATTGGTTGAATTTTATCGGATTTCCGGGGGACGCGAGTGTCGCGTTTATTTCGGTCCGCCGGGAAACAAAGCGCAGACGTGTGATTACAGAAGAAAAACTGTTGTGTTTACATGAGTGATAATGAGCATTTATCAAGATCAGCTAAACGTAGGATTCTCAAAAGTATGCAAGGTTCACGGCATAGACTCTTTAAGAGATGTTCAGGAGTTTTGTTTGAGGCACTTAGTGGAGACAAAAAGAGATATAATGCAGACGCCATTGTTGTTATACGTGCACGAACAGATCAATGACTTACTGCTTGTTTTCTTCTCCTTCTTTGATTTTCTATGCTGACTGACTTGTTGCACACCGGTCTGTTGTTGTGGGGACATTTCCACGCCCCGAAACGTGACGCCGAACAAAACGAACTGTGATTGGTTGTTTGACATGTCGGTCAAACGGCCTTATGGGCGGGCCTTGGCCAAAGAAAGCTGCTATGAATTCCAGACCTTCAGCCGTCAGTCTGAAGGTCTGGCTACGCGAGACTACTGCTACCAAACCCCAACCCTTACTCTGAAACTGGGGCATTCACTGAATAAGATCTGCGAAATCATTCACTGCCGAGCACTGATGTCTGAGGACAAGGAGCTGATTACATCAACAGAGACCTTCAAAAACCTCTACTCCTCAAAGTGATCTGAGATGATCTCACACACTGCTTTGGTCACATTGAATGAAGCCAAATTTATTAAGCCATCAACACTTCCCTTTACCAAGGATGTACGGTTCCTTCATCAGTTCCTTAAGAAGACTGCATATACTGCATTTCACAAACTAAAAGAGATGCCATCTCCTCAAAACTACACAGAACTGGCCAAAGCAACTCTTGCCAGAATCATTGTATTCAACCCCAGACGGGTGGAGGAGGTCTCTAAAATGCCACTGAAGGGCTTCAATGAAAGGGACGGCACTTCTCTCGATGATGATGTTGCCATGGGCCTGAGTAAGTTTGAACAGAAACTCTGCAGCCATTTTAGTGGCGTTGAGATCAGGGGAAAAGGGGAAGAAAGGTTGCGGTTTTTCTCTCGCCTGATATGGTCAATGCCCTGATGCTGCTGGTCAGCAAGAGAAGTGAGTGTGGAGTGCTGGACACTAATGCTTTCTTGTTTGCCAGACCTAACTGCCAGAGTCACTACAGAGGTCAGGACTCCCTCAGAGTGTATGCAAGTGAATGTGGAGCTCAGAATCCAGAATTTCTCAGATGAACTCATCTATGCAAGCACGTGGCTACTCTCTCACAAATCCTAAACTGAAAAACAATGAATTAGATCAGGTTGCCGATTTCTTGGGGCATTATATTTGCATCCACCGCGACTATTACAGGCTGCCAGAAGCCACTACTCAGCTTGCTAAAATATCAACGTTACTGCTAGCCATGGAAAAGGGCCATCTTCCCGATCTTCAAGTCAAATCACTTGATGACACTGAGGTTGAAGGTATGTCCATCCTAGAGTAGGCAGTACAGTGTGGATCTTTTAACACTCATAGGGACATTTAAAGAAACTCTAATATGTTAATATGCTCTAATATGTTCACAGTGAATAAAAACAGAATAAAACATAACTCATACCACTCAACATGGTCATTGAACAGACCCATTGACAAAAGGCAGCAGACACTGAGGGAGAAAAAAAAAAAAACAGAGTCTGTATATTAGTTTGATTCCATTTCCCTCTAAGCCAACCACATTCATTTGCAGGAAGCACACCTGCAGGCAGCATAGACACGATTGATAAATAACACATCTGATTATGCTTTCAGAGGAGAGACGTCTAACTAATGATCACAAACACTATGACACTCAAATAAGGCGCCAATGAAAGCAGATGACAAAATAAAACCATCAAAGTCTGTGTTTGTAGAAATGAATGAAAATACAGCAGTGTTACAGGACGTAGTGTAATTTGGCAGGTTTCATAAATTATATGGTGGTGTTATCAGATTTTTCAGTACAGGTGTATATGTTTCTGATGTTCTAAAACTTCTACCTCTAAAACTCTAAAATAAAATGATTCTGATGATTCTCTGGCTGGAGCGGCAGGTGCTTTTAGTAGTGCTGGTATGTCAACTAACATTTATATATTATATATCAATATATACATATTTATAAACATTTTATATATTTATAAAATACACTTGTGGCCAAAATTATTAGAACTAGTATTAGAACTAGTATTTTCACCAGCTAAAAACTGGTTTTAAGTCAGTTTTTTCTATCTTTTGCTGTAGTGTGTCAGTAGGAAATATCACATTTACATTTCCAAACATTCATTTTGCCATTAATTGTAATAATCCACTGAGATTTTTTGTTTGCACAAGCAGTCAGACAAAAACCATTGCTCCACACAGAGATCTGATCTCATCATCATCCAGTCTATTTGGAATGACATGATGAAACAGAACAAACTGGGCTAAATCCAAAAGAGCTGTGGCAACATCTCCAGATGGTTCAAACAACTTAATGATTTGAATTGAAATTGAATTTTCTTTTCTGGGTGAACTATCTCTTTAAAGTCAAAAACAGATAAATTATTGATTGAATTTAAGTTTATCAGGCCAAATCCTTTTGAATGTGTTGTTTGTAATGTTTCTTCTGTTTGATTTCTGAGTTTCCTGAGCATCATATAACTGATTTCTTGCAGCTGTTAAGGAGATGCCCATTGAGAAAACCTCTGTTCCTCAAGGTACCAGGGTTAAAATTACAATACTTCTATTAATGTACAGTGGAATCGAAATTGGAGACCGATCTATAAATACTTGATTAATTTTTTTCAAAATTATATTGTTAATCTTTATCGCTCAAAATTTGAAGGAACATTAGCTGTAGGTATACAACTGTTATATTAAACATGTTTGATAATATCCAAGGTTTTTACAAAAAAAAAATATATATATATGTTGTGTAAAACACAGTAATAAGAATTAGAGAACTGTAACAAATGTAGCATGAAAGAAGATTACAGCTAAAATTGGAGGGTTACAACTGTCAGAAATGAGTAGGAAGTGTAGAGGCGTCTGTTTTGAGTGAGCACATCTGCATAGCAGGACATCACTGTATCTCAGATTGTGCTGGTGTGATCTTGGTTCACTCTTCTTCCAATTTCATCTATACTTTTAACTGTAGGGGGTTTCTCAGCCATATTTTATTTGCCTAGGATTTTCTAGAGATTTTGAGTTGGGTTTAGTTCAGGACTCTGGTCTGGCCATTTCACTGAACATGACAATGTTTCCCATCTAAACTCTTCCCATCTAAGCTCTCATCACTATGTGAACTTTAGACTAGTTTTCCTCTATCCTCACAACATGCTTCTCAGCAAAGGTTAGTCTAGCAAAAGGAAACCCTAGCAATGGAGTGGACAAAGAGTGTGCTTGTCAAATGCTTAAGTTACGGCTGTAATGAAGCATTTTAAGGCACATATAGCCAAAGGAAAATTGGCCACAATAACTGAGTGCCAGCAGTGTTGAGGAGTGCTTGAAAAACCCAAAATAAGTGATATAACATCCTGTTCTCATTTGATGTCGTTCTATTAAGATGAGCACTTTGGTGGTTGTTTTAGGTATTTTTCATAGTGCAGTATAAGAACTTTACTCTAGACATCTCAAAGTTTAGCTTACGGGAATAGTTTGTCAAAATATGGCAATTCCTGTCCTTTTGTCACTTACATGTTGTTCCAAACCCACATGGACCTCTTCAATGGAACAGAAAGGAGATGTTTAGCAGACTGTTTTGGCCAGTGTCATCCTCAAACACCACCGATATTCACTGCATGGAAGCTGTGGCTTTCTGAAATATTCTGCTAAACATCTCCTTTGTGTTCCACTTAAGAGAATAAGTCATACGGGTTTGGAACAACATGAGTGACAAAAGGCCTGAATTGTCATATTTGCAGTAATGGTCCCTTAAGGAGAAAGCTATATCTCTACATAATGCTGCAGTTAATGCATGTTGAGTGAGTTAATCATACACATTTCAGTGCCTGTTTGATGACTGCTTCACAACCTCTTTAAATGTTTTGCAGATCTTTCCACTGTTTTGAATGGTTTACATTCTTGCCATTTTAATAATGCCAAAAAACATTTTATTTTGTTTATTCATTTATTTTTAAGACTACACAAGTGTTTTATTGTTCATGTTTTGAAGTTTGTTGATGTCACTTTTCTCCTTAAAATGGCATGCCATGCTTATAAAACAGAAAGGGGGTAAAAATGTTATTTAAAGGTGCAGTTAAATTGCTTCTAAAACACACTGGCAGTGGTCTTTTTTGTCTTGTTAGTTCTGTTACGTTTAAGATCAGGCACTCTTTATTCACCTTGGTCTTGGTAATGCAGCATAGGGTCATGTTTGTGTGTTGTGTATTGGCCTGTGCCAGTAATTCACGTTGGTCCCTATAATGTTGGAAGGTGTACAGTTGTGTATTGTGTTAAAGATCAGGCACTCTATATTCACCTTGGTCTTGGTAATGTAGCATAGTTGTCATGTTCATTTGTTGTGTATGTACAAGTCCCTGTAAAACACATTGGTCTCTGTAATCCAGGGAATTGACACAATTTGTGTATTGTAAAATGAGTGTCCTTATTAACTTGTAGGACCCTACAAATCCCAGTTATGTAATGGACGGGAACATTTTACAAGGGGTGTGGCGGTCCTGGAGTACCACCGAAATATCATGTTGTCATATTATCCTTTTTATTGTGTGTAGAGGGAATTCTAAGCCAGATTCTTCATCTGCAGATTAAAATGAATTATTTGATCGTTAATAGTTTTTCTCTGTAGGGCATTGGGAAAGATGCGTCCCCTTAAACCACCATATAACTAGTTTGGCGCTCAAAGTCTTGCTAAACCACAAAAACCAGTGTGTGTGTGAAAAAAAAAAATCAGATGTAATACCTTTTGTAATCATTAACATTTTTCAAAAGTAACTAATTTAATTGCACATTTTTTTCTCAGTAACTGCAACTAATTACAATTCTGTTTATTTTTTAATTAAATTAAAAAAACTGCGAAGCAGTTTGAAGAATCAGTCTCTCTAAACCCCTCCTTTCCGTGAGCCCTCACTGCTGTGATTGGTCAGATGGCGCAGTCCTTTATGATTGGTCTACCGCGTACAGCGTGTCGGAAAACGAAACGCCCATTGCCATAACTGACTGACAGCCTTGGATACTTGTCAATATGGCATCAATTTTACCATAACAATTCCAGCCAGACTCTGATGATGAAACGGCTGAAGTGGCTG
Organism: Labeo rohita; assembly: GCF_022985175.1. NCBI lineage: Eukaryota > Metazoa > Chordata > Actinopteri > Cypriniformes > Cyprinidae > Labeo > Labeo rohita. The sequence goes on from NC_066887.1 coordinate 38,702,233, forward strand.
ATCGACAAGTTAGCACGGTCTACCGTGGAAAGTGCTCGCAATTTGCTTTTATAACCGAACCGGGCACACCTCTGTGTTGTAAACTTCAACATTGTATAATGCATTACGCGGCTTTCACACCGAACGCGGAAAGCGCTGCGCTGGCCACTGGGTTCAGTGCAGCCCTTCAGAGCGCAGCGGCAAAAGTTTATTTGAACAACTCGTTTGAACTTTGTCTGCGGCGTGCGCGCTCCACTGCGCGTGCGCTTTGGTCGAGACCGAAACAAGCCGTCCTGGCAGGGTGGAAGCAATTAAAACGAATGGGTTTCATAGCACAGCACTTCCCGCATTCGGTGTTAAAGCAGCTTCGTGCGCCACCCGTTATCATTACTCCAACTAATGAGACAGACAGACAGTCAAGCTGCATCAATCACAAATTGTCAGACTACAGTGGGTCCACATCTGAACAACAGAACTACACAAGCCTGATTTAGCCGGTTAGCATGACATGTGCAGGGTTGTTACACAACATAACATACACAACTACGTATTTTCAACGATCGCTAGAAAATACAATCTTTGTAGATTCATCATCTTTTGGAAGTGAATATAAAAAATTTTACTCACAGCGTATGATACAGCGTCTTCTGTATAATGTACGTTTAAATTTCCATGTGACGTAAACCCCATGGAAATGTATGGGCAGGCAAGTTGTTCGCGACGTAGAACGTGGGCGGACATTATGCAAATCTTTTACTTCGTGACGTGTGGCCGTAACAGAAAAATATTTGAAATCCTGACGACTCGTTTAGGCAAATGTGAGTCGACTCTTTTTTTTGATAGACAATAACTTTATGTATCGTGCACTGTCGGCTTCACAACTTTGCAGATAGTTTATGTTCACATACAGCTACATGACACACTACATGAAAGATCATATTTGAAACGCATAATAGGGGCACTTAAAATTTTCACTGACAGTCCAAATGTAGCCAAGCCACTAGAAGGCGATGTTGAACCTACGATGGCAGACAGGACTCTGATTAGCAGCGTTTCAATTGTTTGGCGTGCAGGTGGTTGTCCGTGGCTGGAAGAACAATCGCTGTTGATTTTTTAGATGCGCGTCTTAGACGTTTTCATGCTGGTTATTCTGATTTAAATACTTTGTGGATACTGAATGATCAACACTGCATATTGTACGTGAGTGTCAATGATTGACTGGTGGTTTAAGTGAATCATTTTATTGTATAAAACAATTTGTAACACTTTTGTATAGAAGTAATTATAATTATGTGATTGCTCTTAGCCAACTGAGATGTTTTGAGACTTGTTTTGAGATTTGTTGGCCTGGGTTGGACGAGTGGCGGACGCTGAATGAGCGGTACAATGTGCTGCACGTGGGGGTTGACGATCTGTGGTAGGTCGTTTTATTGTGTAAAATGATAATTAGAATATCCTTGTATGCGCTAATTTACTATCCTTATAAATGAGAGTGTTAAAACTCTTTCCTTTTTTTAGGAAGTGTATTGTGATGATTATAGCCCCTTTATGGTGTATGTGTATGATCAGCTAACCGTTTCAAAGGTAATTATTTTAATGGTTATTGTGAGGCTAGGATAGCTAGCATTTTAACATTGATTGTAATAAATATAGACAGTGGTTTCTATTTGAAATTGTAATGTGTGTTTTTCTTATGTGTGTAATTTTAATTGTCCAATTTAAGAATGTGGGATTGTATAACTTGGACTGACAAATTGTGTTTTGCTGCTTATTGTTGTTTTCTCTTTTTTAGAGTTTGTTTCAGTCCCGCTTAGTTGATCACTGTTTTTCCCGCCATCATTTCTTTGTGTATTTTGTTTTGCAAGTATTATATTTTTGAGTGTTGCCTAGGACCTGTCTTTTGTATTTTGATTTTGATTTTCTTTTGTGTCCTAGCGAGGCCTTGACGTATAGCCTTGCTCAGTGTGATTACAGAAGAGGGGTATTCACACTTCCATATGCACAAGTGTGGGTTGTTAAGAGTGTCTGAATTTTATTTTTTCAAGTCAGTGTGCTGTGTAAGAAGATCGTAATTTCTCTTGGGTTTATTGTATTTTTTTGAACACAATTAGATATGATTATATTTATTGTATTTAATACAAGTGAATTATTTATAGTAATTCTGCCTTGAGCATATTCATTGAATTGAATAGCCGTGCGGGACCCCTCATTTGGTGGACTTGGGATCTCCTACCCAGAGTAAATTGGAGTGGCATAGTCGAAGATAGTTCCAACAAAGATAAACGTATCGAGTAACCCGTTACACAAATTTTGCTTTGTTTTAGCCTAGACGTCAGGGCTATGTTTGAACGGCTAATAGACGTCTTTTAATTGCAAAATTGCTTGCTGGGACTAGAATGTTAGAGTACGAATGTTTATTGCGTATCTATGTCCTATAATAATAAAGGCAAATTCGTAAAATACTCAAAACTATCATTCAAACAAGGCTTTAGAAATTCGGTAACAATCAAATAATTCACGAACAACTATTGGTGTAAGAACACAAAAATATATTTAAAAACATGAATACTTACATGGTAGAATGTCTGTGGGTGGCTTATGCTCGAATTGTCTGGTAACAACCATAAGCATGTTAAGAGGGTTAAAACGAAACTAACGTTTGACATCCGGATGTACTGAAATCCACCACTAGTGAAGAAGACGCCTCTCACATGTGCAGTGCATCGACTTCAAACGCATTTCGTAGTTTTTTTTTTTTTTTTAAACGAGTTATTTTCGATGTTCCACACAGCAAGCACCAAGGAGACTACATGGAAGCTTTGTCGACATTTAAAGTAATAAGCAGAAATTTAATTCGTGTGTAAAATGGATGCAAACCGTAAACTGTCGAGACTTCCAGAGGGTAAGAATAAAGCTGCAAGTTGCAAGTTATGGATTTTTAAGCTTACTCTTTGAAGCATATAAATTGAATAATAATAAATGATCATGCAATTTCTAAATGCTATATAAGGCATTAAAAGCAAATGCATAGGGACAACACAGTTATGGTTTAAGATTTGCATTGATTTTCTTAGTTTTACTGCTGTTTATTTAATCAGAACTCTGAACAACACATTTAACACCTTTATGTGCCATAAAACTGATGGCATTTCAGCTTATATGTACAAAATAGTGCTTATTTGGAAAAATGTGTAAAGATACAGCTAGACATGTACATTTCTCACATGCAAATCTTACACATACAAAAATACATAGCAACAATCAATATCAACAAAAATGTTACTTGCAAAAGTGGTTCAGTTTGTTTAGTTTTTCACAGTACATGCTCTTTCAAAGCAGATTCACAAAGAATAACACAAATCCCTGATTAAGTAAACAGTGTAAATGATGATGATGATGAAGACACTTCATCATGTCATTGTAAATATTTCATTATTTAAACATGTTAACACTTCCAGTTTTGTCAGCATACAGTATTGTACTACAAAACCCTGGACTTCATATTAAACAAGTGATAAAAATGTACAACAGAAGGAATTTCTAAAAATACTTTTTTTTTTTTTTTTTTTTAAATAAAGTGCTACGTTACGCTGTTCCTGGTCATCAAGTATAACAAAACAATAAATAAATAAATCATATTTACAATACAATACAATAGCAGTGCATGAAAGTGTTTGGATACTGATTATAGCTTGTTATATAAGAACATACTTTTTTCTGCAGTCATACACTCTGTCTGTAGAGAAAAGTTGTGTCCTAAATAGACACATGCCCACAGCTTTAGATAACAGATGTTTTCACAGGAGTGTTTTTTCTGATTGTAAGCGTAACCAGAGTCAGAACCAGCAGAAACACATACACAAGCAGTCCAGTACTCATGATCCAATACATTACAGCTGGAAAAGGAAAGATGGCAAGAGTGCACAGTTTTTTAAAATGTTTTTAAACTCATCGCATAAATATTTTATAAAGCTCTCAATGCATCCTGTTTTACTTACGAACTTGATACTCCATATCACCAGTTTTGTCTTTATCTGTGCTGTCTGTTTTTTTCTTTGATTCTGTACTAGATTCTGTAGAGGATATTGAAAGGTTAGTCACACAGTTTAGCATCAATTTGCTGTTCAAATCATGATGAATAAAACTCAGCAGTCCACTTTATTTTCCACAAATCCATTGAACTTCTCTCACCTGTGACTGTCACTGTGATCAAGATGTTTCCTTCAGAGTCCAGAATTCTGTATGTTCCTGCATCATTGGCTGTAAATGCACTGATGATCAGGTTCCCATCACTGATTGTCATTCTTTTATTCTGAACTCCATCGGTTGTCCCCCAATCCTCCACCCACTCTGTGCCTCTTGTGCTCTGATGCTGCACTTTATCAGCATTTGGCAACAGAACATCCAGCTTCAGCTCCTCGCCAGTTTTCACAGCAATCTCATCTGAGGAGAAACACAAAGACATTAATCATTATTATAATAATGTCAAGGCCATAAGCACATTAATCTGAAAATGAAACTTGTCCCATTCAGAGTCTCTGCTGGTTACGTGTAATACCACACGGTTACTAAAGAAAGACTAGAAAGCTCATGTTGATAGTTTGATCTGTGTTGACTTTACCATGAATATGAAGTTGGTATTCCCTGATTTTCTGCTTCTGCTCTGGCTGATCATTGTGGTAAAAGACTCTCAAAATGTACTTTCCAGCATCAGTGAAGATCAGATCCTTGATGACGATGTCACAGCTGCCTTGTTTAAATACTCTGCCACTACATTCTTCAGTCTGACAGACAGGGATGGTTTTTGACCAACTGTTCAAACTAATTCGAAAAATCTCTTTGGCCTCAATTTCACATGGCAGTGTGACGCTGCCTCCCTTTTTTCCTGTCACAGATACAGTGGTGGATCCTGCAAATACAGATGAATTCAATACAAAGTATTAGTACTCAAAAAATATATATACATGTGGTATCTTTATTTATTCTATGTAATCAATGCTACATAAAATAAAGAGTTCATTTATCTTTTGTTCAAGATGTTTCACTGCACATTCAACTGGAATATTTATCATCAGAAATGTCTGTAAAGATTAAAATTTAAGGTTGCTGATTTGTGCTATGATCTATTGTTTGTGAAAATTAAATTATGCAATATGCACAAACATTACAGTAAGAGATGAGTGTCTGAATCCCATCTATTCTCACTTTTGTCAGAGTTTAGAACGGTTCACCTTATGAGACAGTTTTGTCTTGTTGGTCTTTCTAAACTCACAAACAACCCTCATTCATTTTGACAACACAGCGCTAGAGCTGTCACACCCCTGTGGATGTTTGTGTTGGTTTCTCCCCTGTTGCCCATATTTGGTCCTTCCTGTTCCTATCCTATCCTGTTCCCACACCTGTCTATGTTTCATTACCCTGTCTTTATAATTTGGATTGAGTTCAGTGTTTAGTGTCCAATCTTAATGTTATGCTGGTGTGTGCTTCTTTGCTGTTCCTGTACCTGTTCCTGAGTTACCGTTTATGGATGTTTTTTTTAAAGACTTTTTGTTATATTTCATCTTCCTACATCTCATTCCACACACAACTGTGACAAGAGCAGATAGTAGTGAATTCCTTAACATCCCTGACCAAACAATGTTTATTAATAGATGAATGGCAAAGTCAGTGATATGCTGAAAAAATTTACAATCAATCTTCAGATGTTTAGTAAAATCATTTGGCTCAGTGATGCAACAAAATTAAATCCTGACAATGAAAATAAAAAAAAAAAAAAAAAAAAACATAAATGATACTGACCACTGACAAAGCTCAGCAACAGCACCAGTTTCAACCAGATAAACCTGATGATAATACAGACAGTTATGTGACAGATTAATTCACATCACAAAGACATTAAATACTTTGCTGAGTGATACAATACTACATAACTGACAGTCAACTCTGAACGTTCACTTTAACACATGTAGATCTGATAAAATGATAAGAGAATAAGACATATTAATCGGAATATTTTGTTTAATAGCTATTAATACTCAAACAATGATCTTTCAAACTCGGCAAAATGGACACAAATTGAAAGTTCATGAAATTATTTTTCCTGCTACAAACTAATCGTGTCGTCGGAGTAATGTAGAACAGTCTAATTATTATATTAATAACCGCACTACCGTTATCCGTCAATCACTGTTTATAATAAACATACTCACTTCCGCAACAAAACACTCAATAATAACAATAACACTCAGGCTGGATTAATATTTAAAAACAAACACTTACATGGTAGAAGTTCTGCATGGGTCCTGTTCTGGCGTTAAAACGTGGGAGAAAAGCTGCAGGGTTTAAGCGAAAACTTTGTAGATAACGTTACTATAAACTGCGTATGATATGTCGTCAGTAAGCCTTTGTTTTATCCCCCCCCCCCCCCACCCCCTTTACCACCCACCGCCCTTTAAACTTTCTTTCTCTTTCCACAAACAAAACATGTGTACATTGTAATCGTAACTCCTCGTTTTACTTCCATTAAAGATTTAGCAAACACATAACCATATTCTTTTTAACTGCAGGAAACATTTTAAACGCTTGACACAGTTTCTCTATTCTCTGTCTTTAAAGTGTACTTGAACCTCTTTTTTGTCATGTCTCAGTCTTGCATTAGCGTACTTTCACACTGTTTTAGGAAGCCAGATAGAATATCATGTATAATAGGCTAGATTAGGTGAATTCACGTCGGTTGGGACACTTTTCCCAAGCCATTTCAATGACAAAAAGTGTCCCAATCAACCTGAATTAACTGTAAATGAAAAAATGTATATTTTATAACAAGTATACAATGGGAAAGTTATAATATTTTTGTCTTAACTTCTTCATTTTAAAGTTAAATCCTCGAGTTAGGCAAAAACCTGAAGTTTCAGTGAAAAATATGCGCAACTGGCCGCTATCAATATGCGGGGTATAGCCTACTGACATCGTTTTTTGCTCTTGTTGATCACTTTCACTTTCGATTTGACGATCATGCCAAAAGGATCCTGTGTAAAGGAGTCTTACAAGATCTGATATTTGCTAAAGATTAAAAAAATCAGCAGATCAAATGAAAAAAACCATTCATTTTCGAAATTCAACATCGCTTGTAATGATTTTAAAAAGCATGTGATGGCTGAAACGGAGCTTTTCAAAACTAAGAATCACTATTAACTGCTTTCAAGCGTTGCAGTCGGATCCAGTATCTCGAATTATTTGATTCTGATTGGGACTTAAAACTGCATATGGGGAATCAGAATTTGGAGTGTTTGCAAATCTTTCGAATCAGATTGGGACTTCGGAGCGTGTATCATGTATCTTTTGATTCAGTTCAGGACTTCGGAGATGGCTCGCTTTTTTCTCATTTCTTTTTATTAAACATGAGAAAACATAAAAACATTAAGTCAGTACAGTTATACAAAGAAAACAAAGACAAAAAATTTTTTTTAAAGAAAGTATAGGCCTTCACAAACACAAATGAAGAAAATTAACCATGGTTTTACTATAAAAAGTTCTTATTTCGCTTTTATTTGTCAATTTAGGACATTGTTGTTTCTGACGTTCCTCTTGAGTGTGGTGTTCCACAAGGTTCAGTCCTTGGCCCTGTGTTGTTTTCTATGTACTTGCTCCCTCTGGCTTCTATTTTTGAAAAATATGTCGTCTCTTTTCATCTATATGTTGACAATACCCAGCTTTAACTTCCTCTACAGTGTAATAATAAGAATTCTCTTCAGCCATTGTTAGATTCCCTAAATGAATTTAAGTTATGGCTTTCAAGCAAATTCTTACATCTGAACGAAATCAAATCAGAAATTATTTTGTCTGGTCCTAAGGAAAATGTTGTTTTTAATTTTGATCTTGGCTTCCTCACTCCGTGTAATACACAGTGTGCCAGGAACTTGGGTGTTCTATTTGACTCTAGTTTAAAGTTTGATAAACAGATTTCAGCTGTATTCAAGTCATGTTTTTACCAACTTCACCTTGTCAGTAAAGTTAAACCTTTTCTATCTCGGAAAAACTTCGAAACAGCTATCCATGCCTTTGTAACATCTTGTCTTGACTATTGTAACTCTTTGTATTTTGGTATTTCTCAGTTTTCAGTCTTCAGTTAGTCCAGAATGCAGCCGCTAGACTGCTGGAAGGCAAGCGAAAATATGACCATATTACTCCAGTTTTAATGTCCCTACACTGGCTCCCTGTTAAGTATAGAATTGATTTTAAAATCTTATTATTTGTTTACAAAGCTCTCAATAACCTGGCGCCTCAATACTTAACTGATTTCTGCTTCCGTCTTCCTTCTAGAACCTTGAGATCTTGTGACCTTGGCCTGCTCACAATTCAGAGAGTTAAACTTAAAAACCGTGGTGATGGTGCTTTTGGAATAGCCTTCCTCCTCTTATCAGACATGCCCCCTCTGTTAGTATTTTTAAATCCTATCTTAAGACATATTTATTTACCTTATAAGACTTCTTAGTACGTTTCCCGTGGTATTTCGTTGATTTTATTTGTCTGTTGACTCTCTGGTTTTCCTTTTATTTTATTTGTGTTTTATTCTTTGTGAAGCACTTTGGTCAACCTTGGTTGTGTTTAAATGTGCTCTAATAAACGTTGTTGCAAAAAGTGCTGTAACCGTGTTTCTTGTATAACCACAGTTTTGCTATATGGTTAAACTATGGTTAGTGTAGAAAAACCATGGTTAATTTGTGTTTGCCATGGTTTAACTACAGTAACCATGTTTTTTATTATTATTTATTTATTTTTATTTTTTAATTAATTTTATATATGGTTATATATATATATAGCAATATATATTATATATTATTATATTATATATATTAATTATTATATTATTATTATTATTATTATTATTATTATTATTATTTTTTTTTTATTTTTTTTATTTTTTTTTTTTTTTTGCAGGTTAACAAAAAATGTAATAAATGTACACCTTAGAGAATATAGAATGATTATAGAGATACAGTTGTTGTTTTTTGTTTGTTTGGGTTTTTTTGTTTGTTTTTGTTTTTGTTTTTTTTGTTTTGTTTTGTTTTAAACAGAGCTTTAGATGGTTTCAATGTACTTTATCTGTAGATCAACACTGAATAAAGAAAGGAACCACATTTTTATGTATGTGAAATTTAGCTAGCAGGAAACACAAATTAAGTAAGTTATAATTTTCTGTATTCTCTCAAGTACTAAGTACTCAAACAATCCAAATAAAACATCTTTAAAATAGAAAGAAAAGTCACTTACAAAATAAAAATTAGCAACTACTAAATTATACCTATAATTTTATCAAACAATTAAATGTCTCTTCTCTGCCTTTATGTCCCCACCAATGCCAAAATCAAACATACACCATTGTTTTTAATGTATACAAATGTATTTAAATTGGTATCATAGCAGTTGCTGCCAGAATAATGGTTTATTTTAAATATTGTGCTTTATTTCTCTTTTTCTTTTTGTTTTTAAAGTTGACATCATTGCACACTTTGCATGTGCTGCACATGTGCTGCTGTTTTGTTATATTAGTATATTTTCTATTTATCTATTTATCTTTTTTAGAATTTTAAAGATAAGACAGATGATAAGTGAGGTCTTTGTTTGAAGTCAAAGAAGAAATAAAAAATAAAAAATGTTACGTAAGTGCTGTGTTTTGTTACAGCTGTACTGTTTTATCACGTATGCTTCAAAGCTTTGTGTAGTTACATAATGCAAATACACATTTTATTGTTATATTATATGTGTGTTGTAGTCAAAAATGACGCATTAATGGCAAAGCAAAATTATTTTTCAGCTTCAGCAAATGTAAATGATAAATGAGTCTCTACTCAAAACATCTTTCATATTTGTTTTTTATGAACTTTAATATTTGAAATCCCAATATAAACACACAAAACATTTAATACTTTAACATTCATCACATTAATAGAGTTTGCATCACAGTTCAAGTTATTATTACAGTACAATAATGCATAGTTTAAGAAAGAAAAGAAAATATAAAGCAATGTGGCAAGGCCACTGAGCTTAATACTGTAGATACATACCTAATGAATTTAGGTTGATTTTCTGCATAAAAAGGAAAGCCCATAATTTCACATTCAGAAAATTTCTTCAGAAAAGTCATGCTATAGCAGTGCAAAAAGCGAAGTGGTAGTGCAATATGAGCATATAGAAAAAGATATAAAAATAATTTGGAATAAAAATATATGGGTGCTTTCACACTTGGTTCAGTTGCTTGGTCCAAAAAGAGTTTGCTCCCTCTCCCATCACTAAAAAAATAATACTGTATTTATTAGGTCAGAACCACTGTATTTATTTTATTTTTTTTTATTTTTTTGCATAATGTTAAGTTGTTGATTTATATAATTAACAATGTTTTAATATTTTATGTTTTGATATTATTGCAAAAAATGCAAATGTATATATTAATATGAAATTAAAATGTTAAATAAATTTAAATAAAAATAATAAAAAAATATGGTAATATATCTATCTAACTATTCTTTGGCTGAAATGTAAAATGAAAATAATCATCAGAATCAGGAGTGTGTTGGAGGAGTTCCTGTCAGCACCACCTGGAGATTGAAATAAACACAGGGAGGAAAAAAACAAACAAACAAACATCATTGTGTGAATTAATGAATTAAAATCCCTTCTCAAGGTTGGGAGAAAACATTTGTTAATAAATATAAACTTATGATGTGATTAGATTAAGAATTGAGCCTTCTTTAGTCCACTTACTTTGCTCTTCTGGTGGTTTCTCTGTTTCACACTCTGTGGAAAATTTGAGAGACACAATAATTTATTCAATATGATAACAGAATTACTTTTTTAAAATAATGATTTAAAGGAATAGTTCACCCCAACAAAATGAAAATTATGTAATTATTCAGTATTAAAATTTTTTTAAAATGCCATCACTGGCCATCACACATCACAAAACTTTTAAGAATGTAACTGCAAATGTGATTTGAAAGCAATTAACTACTTTTGATGATACATTGTCTTGTTTTTGCATTTAAATACACAGGTCTTGTTTAATTACCCTAATTAGGGAGTCGGGCTTGTAAAAAAACATGTGTGTGTTTGATCACTTCTCACTACTGTTTGTGCACTTGGATGGGTTAAATGCAGAGCAAAATTCAAGTATGGGTCACCATACTTGGCACTGTTATACGTCCTTTCCTTACGTCCTTTCCTTTTTCCTTTTTTTCTTAAACACTGTTATATTGCTGCTTCTTTTCCATCACAGAGGAAAGATCATGTGACTTTATGATGACAAAATTTTCATTTTTGACTAATTCTTTAAAATATCACTTAGATCAGTTTCGAACTTACCAGACTTTAAATCCGTTTTTTTGTAGAGTAGATCAGGTACTGGCTTTTTATTGTCAAATATTGTTAATGTGAACTGTGTGCCCCACTGTAAACAATCCTGCACGACCACAGAACAGCGTCCCTTTTCATACAAACTGGATACAGTATACATGCCATCATGAACTGTTTCTGAATGATGCTCTATTTGAACATGAACGCTATCGTGTTTCATCAGCTCAGGTGCTTCATCACAAGACAGAGAACACAGGCAATCGCCTGACCTTTTCTGTAGAAGAGCAGGACCTGAGGAACCTGAGGAAAATTAAATATTAATATATGTTTTCTTAAAAAAAAATCCTTATATTAAAAAAAAATTGCAGGGATATAGTACTCACTTCCAAACGCAAACATCTTAATCACCATGAAAACCACGATTAGAATCACGATTAGTCCACCTGATGTGAAATACAAAAAAACCTGATCACGTGGCTGTTCAGAAATCATTTTCATGTTTTTTTCACGTGTTTGTGCATGTAAACAATCTGCAAAGTTACAAAGCACAAAGTCCATGCTATTTTATATATAATGTTTCTATAATAAAATCCCGATGAGCCAGTGTTTTCATGTGTGGAAAACCATTATTTGCTTTTCATGAAAAAAAACCCAACCCCAAATAAAAATATCACTATTTATAATCCAGCTTTTACTGTAATAATTACTGCAATGTCTTCAGATCCAAATATATTTTTTAAATTATGAGTCAAAGCAGAAACATACATTATTAACACATTTATTTTTTTTCCCAAAATATTAATAATATTAGGCCTATAAAGCCTGTGTCAATTCAGGCTTCTACATATTCTGTATCTTATACACGCCATTTATAAATAATATTTTCTTCAGAATAGATTTTCTTCATCGAATTTAAAGCCTCAGTAGACACAAATGGAAGGTTTTTATAAATAAATAAATAAATACATTTTAAAAATTAAACTACTGCTCTCACTGCAGTAAAAATTCATGCTAAAGTAATATTTATATATACAGTCAAAAGCCTGTAGACAAACAGAAAATGTTATAGCAGAAAATGACCATTTCCTTTAACCCTACACACACAGTCAAACAATTTGAAAATAAATAAATAAGCTTTCCATTGATGTATGGTTTGTTAGGATAGGACAGTATTTGGTCGAGATACAACTATTTAAAAATCTAAATATTGAGAAAATCACCTTTAAAGTTCTCCAAATGAAGTTCTTGGCAATGAATATTACTAATCAAAAAATATGTTTTGATATATTTACGGTAAGAAATTTACAAAATATATTCATGGAACATGATCTTTACTTAATTTACTTTTTTGATTTTTGGCATAAAAGAAAATTCTATAATGTTGACCAATACAATGTATTTTTGGCTATTGCTACAAATATACCCATGCTACTTAAGACTGGTTTTGTGGTCTAGGGTCACAAATGAGTAATTCAAAATACAGGTTCAACACCTGTAAATAAAAAATATGGATATTTAATTCCTTCATATTAAAACAGTGCATTAGGAAGTATTTTCAGAGTGTACCAACAAAACATATTCAGACCAATAAGTAAATTCAGGGGAGCAAAAATGCTGAGCTAAACTCGCTCTTAACCATTAGCAATTTCATTAACAATTTGACATTTTGTTGCTAAACAGAAATGTATTGCATGTAGGCCTAACTGAACACAACCTTACTGTGAACTATTTATAAATAAGGACTTACATATTTTACAAGCTTTTGTAAATGATGGCATGCCGACTGTGGTGCACGTGTGATGAAACAGACAAAGCAGAGCAATTTCCTGTTTGTTTCCTGATTGTTCTGCTTTGCTGCTTTTTATCAAACCAACTTGAGGTACATTACTGCCATCATCTCAGCTGGAATGTGAAGCACTGAAGAGAAAAAAAAAAGACAAATTATTATTTTAATTTGTCCATGCATACATGAAATACTTAAAGTGCCCCTATTATGCCATTTTAAAGGTTGCTAATATTGTTTTAACAGAGTCTGATGATGAAACGGCTGAAGTGGCTGATCAACATGTTAGCACGGACTACCGTGGAAAGTGTTCACAATTTGCTTTTATAACCGAACCGGGCACACCCCTATGTTGTAAACTTCAACACTGTATAATGCATTAAGCGGCTTTCACACCGAACGCGGAAAGCGCTGCGCTGCCGCTGGGTTCAGTTCAGCCCTTCGGAGCGCAGTGGTAAAAGTTCATTTGAACAACTCATTTAAACTTTGCTCCGCTGCGCGTCCGCTTTGGAAATAAGCCGTCCTCGCAGGGCGGAAGCAATTAAAACGAATGGGTTTCATAGCACAGCGCTTTCCGCATTCGGGGTGAACGCCGCTTCGTACGCCATCCTTTATCATTACTTAAACTAATGAGACAGACAGACAGTCAAGCTGCATCAATCACAAATTGTCAGACTACAGTGGGTCCACAGCTGAACAACAGAACTACAGAAGTGTGATTTAGCCGGTTAGCAAGACATGTGCAGGGTTGTTACACAACATAACATACACAACTACGTATTTTGAACGATCGCCAGAAAATACAATCTTTGTAGATTCATCATCTTTTGGAAGTGAATATAAAAGTTTTACTCACAGCGTAGGAAACAGCGTCTTCCGTATAATGTACGTGTAAATTTCCATGTGACCAAAACCCCCATGGAAATGTATGGGCGGGCAAGTTGTTCGCGACGTAGAACGTGGGTGGACATTATGCAAATCTGTTACTTCGTGACGTGTGGCTGTAACAGAGAAAGATTTGAAATCCTGACGACTCGTTTAGGCAAATGTGAGTCGACTCTTTTTTTTGATAGACAATAACTTTATGTATCGTGCACTGTCGACTTCACAACTTTGCAGATAGTTTATGTTCACATACAGCTACATGATACACTACATGAAAGGACATATTTGAAAACGCATAATAGGGGCATTTTAATCACTTTATGAAATAATGATTTTGCCTCATTCTGTGATGTGAAACCACGTCAGATCCAAAAGGAAGTTATTTCAAACACTCGAGTGATGTTATTAAATGAATGTAGAGCAAAAACTTGTCATTAAAATGTGCTCAACAGACAACGCACAGATTGATTCTTTCATAAGTTCGACACATATGCCGCGCTGTACAGGCCTGTGCGTCACCCTATATAGTAAGAGGGTGCGTGCAGCTTGAAGTTGCCCTTGGCACAAGATCGGTGTATGACATTAAAGTACGGCAAGGGCGATTTGAAAGCATGCAGAGCTGTCTGCGCTTTATAGCTCTTGCGGTACTTTGATTTTTAAAAACGGATCTTTCTGCACAGCGCCGCTTCAAGTCGAACGCGCCTAAAAATCCAATTGATAACCTCGCAGCCTCCCCTTAAGGCGGGGCACTAGGCGACCGCCTTATTGCCTGTTCGACGGGCCGGCACTGGTGATTAATGAATTCTGACTCCTTGTGCAACGCGCGCTTTATAGAGCAGACGCTTTGGAACAGTGCACAAAATACGCAAAATAACTAATTGAGTTGAAATAATTTCCGCCCAGTTAAAAAATCCCATCTGCGCCCCTGAACTGAGATGTCAGAAAATGAACATATTAAAGCATAATGTTCAGTGACTGACATAATCGTGTGAATTCCAAGATAACTGTGAATTACTTAAACACTTTGACACTTATTTTGAAAGAAACACCTGTTACCTGACAGCTCTATCATGTAGCCTAATTTGATGGGCGGTGAAATCTGACCTCAGATTAGCTGTTAGAGCTGAACGGTTCACGTGACTGATGTGAAACCTTAGCACGGCAGGAAAAATGAATTTTTTTTTTTCCACTTGAGTTCAGAGTTGAAACACGTCAGTGTTTATATTTTATCATCAGAGACACGAAACCGCAAAGTCTTCCACTTTAGTTCCAGAGCAATGAAAAGCGTTGAAGAATCATTTCAAGTGTTCCTGCACACTTTAATGTACTGAATCAAACCACTATGTGCAACTGCATAATATGATGGGAAATTTGATTTCTAGGATAGCATTGTAATAATGAACTTTGATACTCTGATTTTTATTTTCAAACGACTCTTGCTTCCAGCCTGGGATTTTAAAGTTTCAGTATTGTTTGACACATGTCGATTAGCCCACTTAAAAATACTTTTTTACACTACTTTAACATAGTGATTTTTTTTTTTTAATTTTTTTAATTTATTTATTTTTTTGCAGGAGTAATGCTCTCTAATGCCAGTGATGGTCTGTTTATTTTTGTGGTTTTAATTACATCATTTAAATGCAGTCAGTCAGGAAATCATGAATGTTCATTGATTGTTTACCATTTTCTGTTCTTCTTAAACTGTTAGAACAGATCTGACAACATTGCATATATACAGTTGTGTTTGAAGAGGTTTAGCATTAGTAATGATCACATAATTTCCTAGTTTTACTGCAGTTTATTTGATCAGAACTTTCAAGAAACACATTTAACATTGAAGACATTTTTATTTAATCAAGTTTTATGTGCCGTAAAAGACGTGGCATTTAAATTTTCTTCTAAACTCTGCTTATATGGATATAATAATGCTTCTAGATAAATATAAAATGTGCATAATGTGCAATAAAGCATATGTTTGCTGTTGTTTTTGAGCTCATTCTCTTGAAAAGAGCATTTATTGCTCCTCTAGATAAATATACAGCCTGATGACGTTCAAGTATATGTTTGCTGTTGTTTTTAACCACAACTATTTCATTTTCACTGGTGCTGAAAAAGAAGACATTTGCCACATCTGTAAATCTGCTCAACAGGAAAAGCATCTGAGCCACAGTTTTCTGTTTTAATTTGGGGTAAGCTACAGCAGTGCAAAGCAAATCCAAGGGATATACTGAGTTAGATTGTAAAACAAAGCAGAAATAGAAGCTATTTAGCTGATTTGTCGTGAATCAGAGATGGGCGTTTCGGCTGCGGCCCATCCTGTTTGCCAACCACGATAGTGCAACAACTGTAGCCAGAAAACACACAAGCACAGCCAGACCAACACCACCGTACATCAGAACACGCTCCGTCAGCGTCACCCCATCTACACAGATGAGATATATTCATGTTTGTGCAATACAGAACACAATAGTGCAGTCATTTAAACAACATATCAACGTGTTACCTGTGTTGTCAGCTTCTTCTTTTGTCTCTTGTACTACAGTAAGACCTGTAAATACATGATCAGTTTACACACAAAACCTACACACATTTGGCCAAATGTCTATGCAAGCTAAGAGCACATTCAGTGAAATCATGAAGATTAAAGCACGCAGAACAAAAATCTGATACAGTGACTATTTTTTTCTGGAAAGGAAGGAAATGGAACGTTTTGTGGTTTAGTGTCTCTGCACTATGCACCATTATGAACATACCGACACAATGGAGAAAATCATTTTCTTCTTCTGTGTATTTTCTTATTGGATTATGCAAACCATGTCCAGTGGTAAATATATTCTATTTCAAACATTATGAAAATTAACATATCAACCTCAAATACAATAGCTATTAACATAGTTTAAAATTCTGTTTTCATCTTTATAAATGTCTCTCCAGATGCGTCAGCACAAGGATCTTCTGATCTGTTAAGAGTTCAGATGGGAGAAAACATCAGTCTGAACTGCAGCATGAGAAACCGATATGTAATTGCCTGGTATCACCTCAGATCTGGAGAACTGGATCTACTGATTTCTGCAGAGAAAGATGAATCAGGAAGAAAACTCCTGACAACTTACAATCCCAGCAGCCCTCGACTGAAAATGACTGCAGACACTTGGGTCACCAGAGCCACGCTGGTTATTTCTGGAGTAACAGAGTCAGATGTGGGTCTTTATTTCTGTGGAACAAAGTCTGACGCTCCAGAGATGTTCTTCGACAAGCCCATCAGACTGGAGATCAAGGGTAAAAGATTTCAGTTTACATATAGGGGGAATGGATAAGATGAACCAGCCAAGACCTTACAGAACAATCTGTTCTGATTTAATCCATAAAAGTAGTTTTGTTGGCATAAATTAATATATTTAGGTTGATTCAGTGATGCTGGATAATGTTTTTAATTTGAATGAAACCAGTTTTCTCACTATGAATATTTCATATTCCTTTCATATTGGATTTCAGAGTAAATTTTCAGACCACAATCAAACACCAACCAACCTGCATTTCTTGATCTGAGAAAAATAAAATCCTAAAGTCCCTGAAATGCCATTATCATTTTTATTGCATAAAGGACAGCTTAAAAACTGCAGAAGCTCATCTTAACCCAATCTTACACAACTGACAACTAAAAACAGTTGCGTGTGTAAATGTATCATATATTTACAGGCGTTATTGTAATACAAGAGACAAAAGAAGAAGCTGACAACACAGGTAACATGTTGATTGTTATGTTGTTTAAATCATTGTTCATGTTTTAACTGCTCTACTGTGGTCTGTATTGTATTTTATTTTAGTTATCAGTTAACACATTCTAGTGCACAAACATGATTAATTCTCTGTCTGTCTGTAGAAGAGGTAACGGTGACTCTGACGGAGCGTGTGCTGATTTTTGGTGGTGTTGGTCTGGCTATTGCTGTGTTTTTTCTGGCTACAGTCATTGCAGGAGGAATCATTCACTATCGTGGTTGGCAGAAAGGATGGGCCGCAGCCAAACGCACATCTCTGGTTCATCACAAATCAGCTAAATAACTTCTATTTCTGCTTTATTTTACTTTTTTTTTTTTTTACATTACTTTATTTTTACCATATCTGAGAATGATGCAATGTAGAAGAAAAATTCATTTTACTTATTTTATGTGCTTATGGAATATCGCGTAAGTGTCTGCTTTATCTAAACCTGCTGTGAGGATGACGTGAGAGAAGGGTATAGGGGCCCTAAATATAAAGATTTGAATCTCAGGAGTATGACGTAGCAGAATGTATTTATCTGACTCTTACCATGTGTGGAAAGTTACTTTCTGTATGACTGTCTGACCTTCTTTGCAAAGAATAAACTTATGAAAGGCAATTGACTGAGTTTGTCTCTTTAAGCGGTGAGAGTTGTTTTTATTTTGCCGCAACAATTTGGTGTCAGAAGTTGGGATTCCTTGGATGTGCCTTTTGGACAGTAGAGCAGACGGTGATTGATCATGTTGTACTTAGAAGTCACAGCCCTACCCCGACTAGATTGAGGGATGAGGGGCCGACCAGGGTCCAGGAGGGACACCGCTGGAATCAGTAAACAAACCCAGGTGGCATCAGAGCTCTCTGGTAAGAGACAAATCAAAATATTCTAAAAGAATTTGGTTTTGAAATTAGAATTGGTATTATTAGAATTGGGGTTAACAAAAAGGGGGATGGTTGTTCCGACTCTGTGGGCAACGTGATTAGGGATAATTTCGGAAGGAAATTAATATCACAAGAATACAGCACAGCTAATTCATTCTGAAAAGAAAGAGAGAAAATTGTGTGGGGAAAGCAGCGTGGTCACAAAGAAATTGAGATCAAGTGAGCAAGTACGACACAAAAAGTACATTTCGAAAGGAATTGAAAGATATGTGGGTAATTAATCGGAGTAATAGAAAGGTTGTTGTGTGAAGCATATGTGTGCGTAATGTGAGCAGACAGTGGATTGTTGGATAAGGGAGGCGGGAGAAAGGAGGGCGATGCAGAAAAAAATGGCGCATAGAGACAAAGAAAAATGAAGAATGTGAAGAAAAAGTAACTGCACCAGATAGATCCACTAACCCCTTTGATGTGTTTATCTCTCCACATATACCACCGCCATATCAGTTTCAGGACCTGACGGGGCAATGATGGTCTTTAGACTTTGGACTGTGAACGACATGAAAGAGGCAATGGCTCATTTGCCAAATACGGAGGAGGCAGGTGACAGATTCTCCACTGAACTGGTCACATTCTGCAAAGAGTTCAGCCCCACCATGCATGAACTGAGAATGCTGCTAGGAGTGAAGCTGGGGGCCTCGAACTGGCATAACATGAGTGGAAAGCTGCGAGGGGAAGATTATCGCAGAGTGAGCAGTAGCTGGACAGATGAAGCCAACTTGGACTATGCAAACCATGTCCAGTGGTAAATATATTCTATTTCAAACATTACGAAATTTACATATCAACCTCAAATATAATAGCTATTAACATGAAACGATATTTTTTTTTCTTTATAAATGTCTCCCCAGATGCGTCAGTACAAGGATCTTCTGATCTGCTAAGAGTTCGGATGAGAGAAAGCATCAGTCTGAACTGCAGCATGAGAAACCGATATGAAATCAACTGGTATCAACTCAGATCTGAAAAACTTGATCTATTGATCTCTGCAGAGAAAGACAAAACAGGAAGACGACTCCTGATCAACTACAATCCATACGTTACTCGAATGAAAATGACTGCAGACACTTGGGTCACCAGAGCCACGCTGGTTATTTCTGGAGTAACAGAGTCAGATTCGGGTCTTTATTTCTGTGGAACAAAGTCTGACGCTCCAGAGATGTTCTTCCACAAACCCATCAGACTCGAGATCAAGGGTAACTGATTTCAGTTTTTATATCATATCTTTACAAATGTGGCATTAGATAAATAAAACAAACTAAGCTTTAACAAAATAAATTAACAAATAAATTAACAGTTTTAAAAGCCTTAAGATACTTAGAAGATGAAATAGTTTGGACATACTGTTAAAACCTCTTTAATAAATAAAGAATTTTTTTAAGGAAATTAACACTGGTGAATATGAAATTTAACAAGATCCAGACCTACCTTTCTTGATCTGAAAAAACAATTTCTAAAGGCCATGAAATGCCTTTAACATTTTTATCGCAAAAAGAACAACTTAAAAACTACAAGGCTCATCTTAACCCAATCTTCCATACACAACAAACAACTAAAAACAGTTTGCAAGTCCATGGATAAATATAAGTAATTTTGACCATATTACAAAATTGAAAATTCTGTCTAATTTATAACAAAATATATCATGTTTATGAGAGTGTATGTAACTTTACATGGACTGCAGTTCTATCATTCTATCAATCAGTCTCATGTTAACACATGTAATGTTAAAGTGTCATGGTTAAACTTGCAGAGTGGTGCATAGGTTTTCTGTTGTTTTTTTTGGAGGAAGTCATGTTTTTCTAAGGTAGTATGAGACAGGAAGCTTACGCTGCAATTTTGAAGAAGTCAGTCGCTTTGTCTTTCAACACCTTCAGCGATTGAAGGAAAGAGTCACAAAACTAAAGTAAACAAAGTCATTTATTAAGGTATGTTTAAAGGGTTACTCTACCCCAAAATGAAAATTTTGTCCAAACCTATAAAAGCTTTGTTCATCTTCGGAACACAATTTAAGATATTTTGGATGAAAACCGGGAGGCTTGCGACTGTCCCGTCAAGGCCCAGAAAGGTATGAAAGTCATCACCAAAATAGTCCATCTGCCATCAGTGGTTCTCATGTCATAACTGCATTACTGTGAATGGGTTTTCTGAAAACTGGAGGAAGTAGTTTTTTTTTTTTTTTTTTTTTTTTTTTTTTTTGTGTAAGGTAATGTAAAACAGGAGACTTACGCTACAATTTTGAAAAATTGCATAACATCAGTGATAAAAGGAAAGGTGCTTTAAAGCAGGCAAAGTTATTTATTATGTTACACATTTAAATACAAAAACAGTAGAATGGAACAATATACTCTACTAAATTACCATATTAACAATTAATTTTCTTATCCCCTGAGCAAAGCAATATTAAACATGAATGGAAAATAACTGAATGAAAACAAAAACACCATAAACCTAAAAGTATCCCAATACTCAAACATGATGAAATGTGTTTGACACCAACAGATACTGTAGGCTTTATCAAACTGAAATGATGAAGACGTGTTTCACACGAATGATTACAATACTGAGACTGAGCGCTATTTTACCATATTTACTCAGCCTTAAAATAATCAACATTTCACAGATGCCATACTGCTTTTGCAAGATTCCTTCAAAGCAGAAACTACAACTGCTGAACTCCCAAGACAAGGCTGCTCAAAAAAAAAAAAAAAAAAAAAAACAGTAAAAAAAAAATCTTCAACATTACATTCCATATAAAAATACATCATTAAAAACAAACAAAATATTACTGTCAACAAGTTTGGAGGAACTCTTCCTCATCTTGACATGTAGACACATTTTTAGCATACTAAATATTTTCAAGTTCTTCACAGTTGATATACACATCTTTCAATATTTTCTGGAAATGTTGTTGGTAATAATTAGATGAGATTTTGCTGAGAGTTTTTGTGCTGGTTTTTCTTAGGCCTGTCTGACACACAAAAAAGCTTTTCATATTCTTCTGTGCTTTAAAGATGTCATTTTCTCCTTTACATTCATTTCCAGGGGCATTTTTATCTTTATATGGGCACCTTTTTTAGATAAATGCATTATCGTTTATGACAAATTCTTATATTTAATCAGTCAATTCTGTTAGAATAATAAGACACAATTAAGCTGTTACAAATTAAATGAAATCAGCAAAATCCATCTTTGGCACAGAAGCTGCATCTGAAGTGGGATTTAGATAATGTTGATAATGTCAGCTTCACATTGACAGCTGATATCTATATTGCACACATTGCAGACATTCAGTATATTGACAGAATCCTGTGTAGATCGGTTGGCTCTGAAGGTGAATTTCAAGTAACCAGGGTTGTCACTAGATGTTCTGCAATGGCAGAGATGTACCTCAGGAGAGAACATTATGAGCCCTCAGGTGTCCCTCTTATCCAGCGGACCGGAAAGAATCCTCCATTCGGAGGCTGGCTTTTCTTTATGGCAACAATTACAAGAGCCAGAACCACCAGAACCCCAAACACAGTCAGTACACCAATCACAATCTTTTCAGCTGGAAGGTGAAAAAATAACACATTTTAAATTTTTTTTTTAGTGCACTGCTTAAATATTTAGTAAAGTTCACAATGACTCCTGTTTTACTTACTATGTTGTTCAGTGTCATTAGGTTTGTCATCACCTGTACTCTTTGAGTCAGATTCTGTACTAGATTCTGTAGATGATATTGAAATAATAGTCATACATACCATTTAGCATTTGCTGATTAAATCGGTATATAAACCTCACCTGTCCACTTTATAAATAATATTCCTAACATCCACTGATCTTCTCTCACCTGTGACAGTCACTGTGATCAAGATTTCTCCTTTAGAGTCCAGAACCCTGTATGTTCCTGTATCATTGGATGTAAACTCTTTAATGGTCAAGTTCCCATCACGGTCAGTCATTCGATCACTCCAGACCCCATGACCTCTCTTCCACACCTCGTTCCACTCTCCGCTAGAGTTTGTCTCGACTTTATCAGCACGGGACAACAAAACATCCAACTTCAGCTGCTCGCCTGTTTTCACAGAAATTTCATCTGAAGAGAAACAGAAATACATTTATCCTTTATCATTGTTATGATGGTGTCAATCAGACAAGGCCATAAACACATACTTAGGGTTAAGGGGACCAAAAGCAATCACAATAGTACTATATTTTTAAAAAACATATTGGAGATAACTAATCTGAATAGGCGGTATGTGACATTCAGTGTCTCTGATAGTTACAGGAATTCATGAAATACCAACACAAAAGGAAAGCTGATGGTTTGATCAGTTTTGACTTTACCATGAATTTGAAGATGGTACTCCCTGATTTGTACTTCTGCAGTACTATTGTAATGGATTTTCAAAATGTATGTCCCAGCATCACTCAGTCTCAAATCCTTGATGACGATGTCACAGGCTCCTGTTTTAAATACTCTGACATTTTCACTCTTACAAGCTTCATTCTGACAAGCAATGATTTTTTGTGACAGGCTGTTTAAAATAAGATGAAAAATATGTCTGGCTTGAATATCACATGGCAGGGTGGCATCTTCTCCTTTTTGTCCTGTCACATGTATAACAATATTTCCTATGGTGGTTTCTGCAAAAACCGACAGTATAGAAACAATATAGAATTCAATACAAACTGAACAATACACGTTTTTGTCTATTCTCAGTAATAAAGGTCATCATGAAATATTTAGTCACTTGCTCACACTCAGTCGATTCAATATTTGTGAACTTATAATGGAGTTTTTCCAATATTTAACATAAGAAATGCCAGGAAAAAAGGTTGTTGATCCAGGCCATGATTACCTTCTCCATATAATAATTTAAAATAAACAATTAAATGATCATCTCAGTTTCTTTAGTTAGCTTATTCAGGTTTTAAGACAGTATTATGTATTAGCCTTTAAAAGGTAACAAACGAATGAACTGAATGAAGTCAGTGTGGTAGATGAAAATGTAATACGTTGAAGAATTTCCACCATTTCCAGTCTCTTGGCTGAGTGACACAACAGAGAAACAATTGACTAGAATAACTCTACCTGGAACTGAAGATTAAACATTGTTACAGTTTATAAACCAATATTATACTAACCACTATAACTGAAAAGGCAAAAGAGCAGCAACAGATTGAGCCATCTGAACCTGTGAGAAAACAAAAGAGCTGGTTTGTGTTTGCATCCACCTATTTTTATGTGCATTTTGGGATATCACATGAAAAACATGCTGGATGGAAGCACCAAGGAAGCACCTCTGCTCTTTCTGCACACTCTGAGGCACAAGTAAGTTATTATATATGAAAATTACTATATACAGTGACTTCTTCTGCAGCAACTTCCATTTAGTGCTAGTTTATTACGAAATGACAATTTTGTTCTCTTTGACTCACTGGATGCTTTAGTCACAAATGTTTTATGCGATATTTGCGCGCATGTTAAATTTGCGACTTTGGATGGAAACAGCTACAGTTACTGGCTAATAATCTTAAACACATTTATTCAGAGATATAATGCTTTCCTGAATGGTAAAATCTTACTTAACATTCCCCTTTCATTTATTCTGAATAAATCAAATTATAACCTCAATCTTTGCTTTAATAAATGATCCTAAGTGATACTGAAAATGATCTGTCTAACTCAAAGCACAAACAACATGCTTTAGACATACAGTGACAAACTAATAAGGCAATTGTTTAGACACTAAAATTGATACTTGAGGCCCACTCAGTGAAACCATTCACTTATATAATCTTTAGACCAAGTCTACAACGTAATCTTTAGACCAAATGTGCAAAGCTACAAGCATGCTTTACACTCAGTTTGCTATTGTAAAGCAAACTGTTTGCAAAAGTGTAAACATTGTTCTCTACATTACACACATAATTTGAAATTGACAACTCTTTTCTTTCATTGGGAAACACTGCTATTTTAATGCCACATTATTTACTGATGACCTACAGTGACCATGTGTGAAAACACTTATACATAATTTGTTCACTTATAAATCAAAACTCTGTGTCTTGAGAAAGAATAGGCCTTTTTCACGGTGCGCGTTCGGAACCCGGAAGCGTCGAATAGTTGTGTAAAGTAACTTCCGCTGTAGCCTGTATGAATGGCAATGCCCATAGCACGGGATGGTTGTGATTTATTAAGAACAATTCATCATAGATGTTTCATCAAAACACATTAAACACAGTTTCCGATCATTAATCGGGTGTGACGAAACGAGGAAAAATTTTGTCCTGCTATTCCGACGCACATTTCATGATTTAAATGGGAGCACACAAGCTGCGTATGCACAATACTTCAGAGACAGACCAGCTTTTTATTTAAAAAAATGCAAGAATAGCATACAAACAACACATCACATTAAAGAGCAATAAAATTGAAGTTCAACGGGTGTTTATTATGATAACAATATATGTATATTCCCAGTATTTCTCCAGTAACGTGCAGCTGCGGGCATATTATCAGTTAAAAGAATCTATTTAACCTTAGACGATCCCCTACCATATGGGTAATCTTCCATTTGAACGTAAAACATGTAAGCGAACCGTTTGTGTTGTCGGTGTTGTGACAGTCATGAGATTCTGAGAATATACACACACACACGGTTTTAATTTTAATTGTTAGGATTTTTTTTTTTTATTATTATTATTATTTTTCCCTAAAACTGATCGTGCAGCCCAAACCGTAAGCCTAGAGAGCTGAAACTTGGTCAAGGTAGTAGTCACCCTCGCTGGGGAGAACTATCAAGAATCAGCCCAATCGGCCCATATAGGCGGCGCTATAGGTGAATTTTTTCAAAAATGATCAAAAATGCAAAAATGCTTATAGCTCCTAGACCGTTTGTCATAGACTCACAAAATTTTATATTTGGAATCCTTGGGTCAAGGCGATAAAAAGCTAAAAATCAGATTTTTCTACGGGGCCCGGTTTTTCCGCCATTTTGAAGTAAATTCAAAACCTACTTTTGCGAACTAGTCCTAGGTTTTTCGCCCGATCGGAACCAAACCAGTGCAGAAATGTTCTCTGGACAGTGAATATCAATAATTATCAAAAAAAAGTTGAAATTTCGACTCATCGTTGCAAAAGGTCCCCAAAAAGTTTGTCAGGTGGGGGGCCATTTTTACTAAAATGGCTATAACTCATGAACCAAATGAGATATCTTCACCAAACTTGGTACACATGTGTATAAGCTCAATCTTTGGTCAAATAAAAAAAATTGCACAGCTCTGCCACTTGGTGGCGCTATAAGCCTGAAAAAACATAAAAATGACTATAACTATGCAATCGTTGGTCCGATCGACCTGAAAATTGGTATGCAGTGTCTCTGTCCAATGTGCCATAAGGGTCTATGAGGACATTGGCGTATCTCAAAAAACATGGCCGCCATCGGCCAATGAAGTTTGAGCACCTATTAGACAAGGTTAACGGAGGCCGATCGGAACAAAACTCACTGGGCATGTTCGACTCATGGCCCTAAAGGTCTGTAAGAATTTTGAAAGAAATCGGCCACTAGTTGGCGCTAACGAGTTTTATGGCTCTGTAATCACGTGGTGTTTCACACATCCACACAATATGCATATCATTTGATAGATCTCCTCATGATGAACAACTTTGCCTCAAGAACCATTGCTGTCAATCAAACCGTTCATTAATTATTCACAAATATGTGAAAAACCTACTTTTGCGAACTAGTCCTAGGTTTTTCACTCAATCTCGATCAAACCACTGCAGCACAGTTCTCCAGACTCTCTAGATCAATAATTATCAAAAAAATGTTGAATTTTGTCCTTTGGTTAGCTATAACGGGGTCATTTAGAAAAGGGGCGTGGCCACATATACCCAAAAGCCTATAAAACCTAAACAAAAACTCAAAACTTTACAAAAGTTGGAGAAAACATGTGTCAGATGACTCTTAACAAGCATGCAAAGTTTCGTGAAGATCGGACCATAGGTGGCGCTATAACAGTTAAAAAGGCTTCAAAAACACAAGCTGTGTATGGTAAATGGCTTCAAATGGCTAAATAAATGCTAGTATATTCACACAAACACTAGATCTTCATATCATTTGATAGATCTCCTCATGATGAACAACTTTGCCTCAAGAACCATTGCTGTCATTCAAGTCGTTCATTAATTATTCACAAATATGTTAAAAACCTACTTTTGCGAACTAGTCCTAGGTTTTTCGCTTAATCTCGATCAAACCACTGCAGTAATATTCTCTGGACTCTCTAGATCAATAATTATCAAAAAAATGTTGAATTTTGTCCTTTGGTTAGCTATAACGGGGTCATTTACAAAAGGGGCGTGGCCACATATACCCAAAAGCCTATCAAAACTAAACAAAAACTCAAAACTTTACGAAAATTGGTGAAAACATGTGTCAGATGATTCTTAACAAGCATGCAAAGTTTCGTGAAGATCGGACCATAGGTGGCGCTATAACAGTTAAAAAGGCTTCAAAAACACAAGCTGTGTATGGTAAATGGCAAATGACAAACTGTTCATTGCTTAAGTCTTTTAAAAACATATATTCATTTAAACAAAAAAAAAAAAAAAAAATCAAAAAAGGAGACAGTGTCTCACTTCATTAAGACTTGTTTGACTATTGAAATCTCCTGAATGAATGATTCAATGACATATTTTTTTTTTAAACGGGCAGTTGTCGCCACCTCCTGGCGGAAGAGGATAAGCGTTACAATAGATACACGTGTTAAAATACTTTCGTTTTTATCGCTACTGTAGACAATAAGTGTTTATACCCAAACTATAAACTTTTATCCCAGTACTTCTATTATTTAAATATCTGTAACACAGAAATAATGATTATAATGTGGTTGAAAAGACTGTTTGTGTTGCTCTTTCTGCGTTCACATTTACTCCGACCTTCTGATTCATTAACATGGGCAGCGACAAAACCTGCTTCTCACGCTCCACTGACACTGGCGATGTGAAACAGTCCTAATAGACATAGATAACTCATTGTCATTTAGGAATAAGATCGCGTGGGTGTTTGAATCGACACCTCAATATTTTAAGGATTAATAGTGCAGCTCTAATGTAAACATGGCAAAATGTTGTGGGAGGATACTGTCACGAGATCTCGCGAAATCCGACCGACTGGTCTCGTCACATCCCTACCATTTAGATAGCCACTTAATAATAAGATCATGATCTACTGTACCCGAGTCTATAAAACCTAAAAGAAAAGAAAATTTCACAAACCTAAGTCAAATCATCATCATATGATTCTAAACAAGCCTGCATTTTAAAGACATCAGGCAAAAAAAAGGCAATGTAACAGTTATAGCTCAAAAAAAAACTATGCATCTCTTTAAAATGTCATGAAATTACAACTATAACCACTAGATGGCAGTAGAAGACCACTAATGGCTCATTGAAATGAACAGTGCTATTCACAGATTTTCCATTCATTTCAATTCATGCAAAGACTAAATCACTATATAACATTTCAAATCACATTTAGTCAAAGTTTAACACTTCATTTAAACACATATATCATATTTGACAATAATACAAGATTATGATTACAGTGAAACCTGAAAATTATATATAAAATCTTAAAAAGACTTGCACTAAACATTTTGTCACCTACCATTTAATACACAAATCTCTTATGTGCAACATAATGTGTGTGTGTGTGTGTGTGTGTGTGTGTGTGTGTGTGTGTGTGTGTGTGTGTGTGTGTGTAATAATGCTTAATGAACTTTAATATAATAGTTTAACTATTTCATATTCTGTGTTTGTGATTGTATTGTCCATCATAGATGTGCTGTAGTGTTAGCCATATATTTTGGGTTGGACTACATCCTAAAACCATAGCAACCATAGCATCGGATCATAGGTGGTGCTATAACAGTTAAAAAGGCTTCAAAAACACAACATTTCTATTGTAATTGGCCTCGAATTGCTAAAAAATGCTCATTTTTTCACACAAACACTAGATCTTCATACCATATGATAGATCTCCTCATTCTCAACAATTTTTTGTCTAAGACCATTGCTGTCAATCCAACTGTTCTTTAAATATGTTCTTTAAATCTACTGTACCCAAAAGCCTAACATTTTTAAAAGAAAGCTTGCAACGTCTCAAAACTGTGACAAAAATGACAAATAATCTCATTCTAAACAAATATGCAAAATTTAAGAGAGACTGGGCAAAAATAACACTATAATAGTTATGATGTTTAAAATCTCAGTGTTTGTATGAGACATTGCATGAAATTGCAATAATAACCACTAGATGTCAGTAGAAGACCACTAATGGGCTTATTCAGCTGAACACAACTGCTTTTAATAGGTTTGATGATCGATTAACACTTATAAAATCACTGTTATAACATTTAAAATCACATTTAGGCAAAGCTTACAATTTTGTTCATACAGACATATCAGTTTTTTACAATTATGCCACATTATGATTACAGTGAAATCTGAAAAAGACACAAACTGTTACAAAGAGAATACTTGCAAGTAAAAGTGTTGGCCCATATCATTTATTTCAAATATCTGTACAAGAAAATGTGTATGCATGTATGTCTCTGTGTGTGTAAACATGTTTATTCAGTATTAATATATTAGTTTAAACTTTTCGTTTCTGTGTGTGTATTTCTGTGAGCATATTCTCCATTTTGGATGTGTTTTACTGTCAGCCATGAATCCAGGTTGGCCTAGACCCTAAGCATACCACCTTAAAGACCTTAAAATGCTCGAGTCTGTCTCTGAAGTATTGTGCATACACAGCTTGTGCGCTCACATTTAAATCATGTGCGTTGGAAAATAAGGACAACATTTTTCCTTGTTTCTTTATACTCGATTAATGATCGGAAACTGTGTTTAATATGTTTTGATGAAACATCTATGATGAATTATTCATTAATAAATCACAACCATCCCGTGCAATGGGCATTGCCATTCATACAGGCTACAGCAGAAGTTACTTTACACAACTATTCAATGCTTCCGGGTTCCGAACGCGCACCGTGAAAAAGGCTGTTTCATTTCTGTCTACAGTGTGTGTGTGTGTGTGTGTGTGCACCTGGTATTCATCACGTTATGGGGACCAAATGTCCCCACAAGGATAGGAATACCAGTAAATTTTGACCTTGTGGGGACATTTGTGAGGTCCCCATGAGGAAACAGGCTTATAAATCATGCAGAATGAGTTTTTTTGAGAAAGTAAAAGTGTGCACAGTCTCATGTGAGGGCTAGGTTTAGGTGTAGGGTAGGTGTAGGGCGATAGAAAATACGGTTTGTACAGTATAAAAACCATTACGCCTATGGAATGTCCCCATAAAACATGTAAACCCAACAAGTGTGTGTGTGTGTGTGTGTATGGTACAGTACACACACAGAGAATATTGTTTTCTAAAACACTTTACACAAAGTTTGTTTCACAGCAGCTTCACGTCAACATGTCGGCCTAGATTTCTGCATCGATAGCAGGTTTTGTTTTCCACAAACAGAAAAACTGAAATACAGCTGTACTATAACAACAAAAACACACAGGCTGAATTTACATTTTAAAACATGAAAACTTACATGGTAAAAGTTCCAACTGAATCTTTTGATCAGGCATCAACACTTCATAAGTTAGTCTAGTAAAAGTCTAGCAAACGGTGACAAAGAAGGTAAAAAACAAAACAAAACTGAAAGTATTTTACACATAAGCTCTTATATAACAGAGATATGATCTGAGATACGGGTCATGTGACTAACGGGAAATCACAATAAAGCAGAGACACAAAACCACAAAGTCTTTGTACTGTAAAGCACTGAATAATCAGTAATTTGTAAAGTAAATATTCCCGGCGGGAAGGTCTCGACTTGTAAGGTGCCTGTTGTATTGTTATGATCAAGCCTCTGGATTCTGAGCATACAGTAACTTGTTTTTCTATAACAAACTATAAAATATTTTATATAAAAACGTTATGCCCTGGCAGTGGCAAATAGCTTTGGTTTTATACTTATTTTGATAACATTAATGTTTAAGTTGAGATTTACAAGAAATGTTTTAACTGCTACCGTGTAAAAGGAATACTGCTGTAAAAAAAAAAAAAAAAGCACCTTATTTGTTTAAAGTGTTTGCAAACCAAATTATTGCACTTTTGTTCATATAGCAGTACTTTTAAATGAAAAAAGTACACAATACACCACTTTTGAATTCATTATTGTGCATGACAGTGCAATAAAACAAGTTAATAGAAAAATAGTTTCTTTTTATAAGCATTCATAATGAAACACTATCCAGCCTAACAGTGCTGAGAAAATTATACTTGTTTAATGGAATGAAATGGAAACATTTTGATGACATGTATAACAATATATTGTCACACCAATATTTCATTTGTGCACAATGAATATAAGCATACAAAGGGAGATCATGTGGAAAAACAGATGAGTCAGAAAAAAAAATCTTTCTGATTGGCTCAGCTTACCACACCACCAAAATTGACCAATCAGAGTGCAAGCAGCATGCAGGAGATCTGAAGAGATAGTTTAAAACAATGGTTTGGTAATGCTCTGCTCCTTGCTCTGCATGAAGATATCAGTGGTGCTTATGAAAAGGAAGTGGAGCAAAACAGAGGACTTGGCATTGGACTCCAGTAATAGACTAGGAGAATTTAACAGTTCCCGGAGGGCAATTGTGATTTTTTTTTTTTTTTTTTTTTTTTTTTTTTTTTTTCTGTTCTTGTTTTGTTTTGTTTTTTTCTATTTCATGGAAATATTTTTGTTTCCTGAAATTTCAGTGCATCACTTCTTTAAAATATTTGTCAGAGTGATTCAGAATCTAAATGAATTTAAAGGAGCTTGCTTCTTATAGTAGCTTGTTTGTGAATAATACTACACTGGTCACTCTGTATTTATGTAACCTACATTTACAAAAATATGAGTATACAGTGGAAAATACCAAAATGCAATGTGCCAACACAAATTCTATAATCTTCCCCTGTCACTATCGGCCATAGAAAAGAGAAGAGCTAATAGTAAGATGATTTTCTCTCCTGTACACAGTCCTGTCTTTGTTAGTCTGAACTTCAGATATCAAGATGTCTCTTAGTGATCACTGTTTTCTACTGTTGTTTGGTGTGGTTACATCCAGTGAAACCCATATATGATGACCCTGAACCACAAAAGCAGTCTTAAGTAGCATGTGTATATTTGTAGCATTAGCCAAAAATACATAGTATAGGTCAAAATTATTGATTTTTTTTAATGCCAAAAATCATTAGTATATTTAGTAAAGATCCTACCGTAAATGTATCAAAACTTATTTTTTGATTAGTAATATGCATTGCTATAAATTTTATTTGGACAACTTTAAAGGCGATTTTCAGATTCCCGATTTTTAAAGAGTTGTATTTCAGCCAAATATTATCTTAACAAACGATACATCAGTGGAAAGCTTATTTATTCAGCTTTCAACTGATGTATAAATCTCAATTTTAAAAAAATTTACTATTATCACTGGTTTTGTTGTCCAGGGTCACAAATCAGCAGATGCCCTTGTTCAGAGCCACAGGGAAAGATCATTGAATCTCAAAGAGATGAGGTTCACACTTAACCTTATAAAGATGAGTTAATACACACTTACACAGACCCAGTACCGTTTCTAGGCATATGCGAGCTATGTGATCGCCTAGGGCGGCACCAGCTGGAGGGGGCGCCAGTAAGTGCACGTACTGGCTGTACATTTTAGCAGGGTTGCGATAAAGAGTGGCACAAGGTGCATTTCCATTACAGAGTTGCGCAAAACTTTGGCGATATTTTATAAATGTTGATAAAAAAAGTATTGCGAAATGACAACGTTTCCATTAACCGATGTTTATGTGTAGTGCCAGCCTGTAGGTTTGCAGGGCCCTAGGCAAGATAATGAAAATGGGCCCCACTAGTGTAAAAAACTGTCACAGAAATTTGGCTAGTTGTGACGATATGAAATGAGGGAGGAAGCAAATGCAGGTGAAAATGGTGGTTTATTATGGGAACAGAATGAAAACACAAAATGAAGAAATCTCTCGGCTGGGTGAGGCAGGGGCTAGATGACAGATGGTGAAGTGGCGTGAGTCCCGTGGTGGTTGAAGTCCAGGTGGTGCAGACACGAAGACACGACGAAATCCAACACGAAGATAATCCCAACCAACGACTGACACACACGAAGACAAATCCAACACCGCGACATCCAGATGAACTATCGGACGAGGGGGGGAGAGAATGAGGTGAGTATTTATAGGCTGATGTAATGGGAAACACCTGTGCCGGACTGATTGGCAGCTCAGCTGAGCGAGCACACGATCACATGACAAACCAACAGATCACGAGACGTGAGAACACAGCAGATCTGTGAACCGTGACACTAGTGGAGACAAAGCACATGAAATGACTATCTGCAATATTTAAGCATGAATGTGTATTAATTGTAACACATTCAACAAACATATGTAATATATATATATATATATATATATATATATATATTTAAGCAAATAAAAAAAATAGGAGTGAGATTGAGTAAAGTATACACAAAAACTAAACAGAATAAACGAAGCATAAACAAAATAAACATAGGCCTTAATATTCATAAATGATAAGAAATGCAGGCTATTCTGCTTTTTTTTTAAGGATTGATTGATGATCACATGAAAAAATAAATGTAAAAAAACTTTACTGAATAACATTGGATCCGAGTCTGTAATTATTTAATGTAACACGCTAAATGCGGCTCAGACTTATGACAAGTCTGTCTTTGATCATGGGCATCAAATGCGTGTTAAAAAAAATTAAAAATTAAAATACTACAGCAATAAATATTATGTATACAGCAGTCAAAAAATCCTTTTTCCAGCCCCTTGATCCAGTTGTCATAAACTGTCAAGCATATTCTACACATTTCTATTAGACTTTTTGTAAATTTGCCATGAATTGTTCAAGTAAATCTTGACTTTCACTAATGCAGAGACTTCAGATCAACCAATGATACCAAAATCATTGAAATAACTCAAAGGTACATCTCAGCATCTCATGAACCTTCAGTTGGAAAGCATATTATAGACAGAGGACAACACAAGAGTTACAAATTCTGACAGTGGGCTTTCTAATTTTTATTTTCGCCTTTGCCCATATTTCCTTTTCTTTTCTATTTCACAATGACTTTGTAATGTATTTGTATTTTATCTTTTTTTTTTACAGTTTTTTTCAACTGCTTATACACAGAATCTTTACTTGTCACACAATTTCTGAAACCTGACACTCAAACACCAGAACCACACACCAAATCTGCAAAACCATACACTAATTCTCGGCCTTTGACCAGTTTTCAATTTCATAAAACACTTTTTACAAAACACAACACACAATTCTCTATGCAACACACAAAAATCTAACAGGAAGTATCTTGATTTCCTTTTTCAAACACAACCATTTTAAATACCACACTAATTCACCAGTGCCTCAAACTAACTCCTCACATGTGCAAACATTTTGTCTTTTCATTGCTTTACTTAACACCAACCAAATCATAGAATAGGCCTATAAATAGGCCAAAGGCCGTTATACAGTTTTTCATAGTCGCTTTGGTGCATTTGTTACAGACTGAAAATAAAAGTGAAAGATAAAACTATTATGATAATGGGCACCCCAAAACATTTTTTTTTAAAGTTTGTTTCCTCTTCTTCAGTTGTATTCTTTAAGAGACTCTTTGAAAATGTGTTCTTGTGTTACATGAATTTAGGTGTGTTCTTTAAGATGCCTGTAGGTGGTGCACTATGCTAAAGTGATGATCAATTTACCTTCTGGCCAAAGGTCAAAGCCATTAAAGAAAGCACCAGAACGCTACAGATTGTAATCTGTGTTTGTTTCATCATTTCTTACAGGTATGTAAAATCGGGTTTATAAACCAAAATCCATCAATATTGAAGCATTAGAGGTTCAGAAATGTTCAGAGATGATGTTTGTACCGAAAAAAAGTGATTGTTGAGTTTTAAAAGGATTACTTCATTTGCTATTCAGTCGATGTGCTTTTAGGTTAAATTAACAGTTTGAAATTCATGATACTGTTAAAAATGTGAAGTGTAATTGAGAGTTTAAAAAATCTTAATATACTTTTTTTGCAATCTTACAGTTTTTCTCAATTGCTAAAACACTATAACCAATCTTTTGAACTAAAATTTCAAAACCATAATGCCATTTTTCAAACAGCACACCCATTTCCCTGAACTATAAACACTATTCCCCTGCTTTAACACATGAGTCAGATTTGGTGAACTGTTACTGCAAAGAAATGTTTTAACTGCTACCGTGTAAAAGGAATACTGCTGTAAAAAAAAAAAAGCACCTTATTTGTTTAAAGTGTTTGCAAACCAAATTATTGCACTTTTGTTCATATAGCAGTACTTTTAAATAAAAAAGTACAGTCGTGGCCAAAAGTTTTGAGAATTACATAAATATTGGAAATTGGAAAAGTTGCTGCTTAAGTTTTTATAATAGCAATTTGCATATACTCCAGAATGTTATGAAGACTGATGAGATGAATTGCATAGTCCTTCTTTGCCATGAAAATTAACTTAATCCCGAAAAAAACTTTCCACTGCATTTCATTGCTGTCATTAAAGGACCTGCTGAGATCATTTCAGTAATCGTCTTGTTAACTCAGGTGAGAATGTTGACGAGCACAAGGCTGGAGATCATTATGTCAGGCTGATTGGGTTAGAATGGCAGACTTGACATGTTAAAAGGAGGGTGATGCTTGAAATCATTGTTCTTCCATTGTTAACCATGGTGACCTGCAAAGAAACGCGTGCAGCCATCATTGCGTTGCATAAAAATGGCTTCACGGGCAAGGATATTGTGGCTACTAAGATTGCACCTAAATCAACAATTTATAGGATCATCAAGAACTTCAAGGAAAGAGGTTCAATTCTTGTTAAGAAGGCTTCAGGGCGTCCAAGAAAGTCCAGCAAGCGCCAGGATGGTCTCCTAAAGAGGATTCAGCTGCGGGATCGGAGTGCCACCAGTGCAGAGCTTGCTCAGGAATGGCAGCAGGCAGGTGTGAGCGCATCTGCAAGCACAGTGAGGCTTTTGGAAGATGGCCTGGTGTCAAGAAGGTCAGCAAAGAAGCCACTTTGATCTTGTGCAAAAAGTATGGCGAATGGACTGCTGAGGACTGGGGCAAAGTCATATTCTCCGATGAAGCCTCTTTCCGATTGTTTGGGGCATCTGGAAAAAGGCTTGTCCGGAGAAGAAAAGGTGAGCGCTACCATCAGTCCTGTGTCATGCCAACAGTAAAGCATCCTGAGACCATTCATGTGTGGGGTTGCTTCTCATCCAAGGGAGTGGGCTCACTCACAATTTTGCCCAAAAACACAGCCATGAATAAAGAATGGTACCAAAACACCCTCCAACAGCAACTTCTTCCAACAATCCAACAACAGTTTGGTGAAGAACAATGCATTTTCCAGCACGACGGAGCACCGTGCCATAAGGCAAAAGTGAAAACTAAGTGGCTCGGGGACCAAAACGCTGAAATTTTGGGTCCATGGCCTGGAAACTCCCCAGATCTTAATCCCATTGAGAACTTGTGGTCAATCCTCAAGAGGCGGGTGGACAAACAAAAACCCACTAATTCTGACAAACTCCAAGAAGTGATTATGAAAGAATGGGTTGCTATCAGTCAGGATTTGGCCAAGAAGTTGATTGAGAGCATGCCCAGTCGAATTGCAGAGGTCCTGAAAAAGAAGGGCCAACACTGCAAATACTGACTCTTTGCATAAATGTCATGTCATTGTCGATAAAAGCCTTTGAAACGTATGAAGTGCTTGTAATTATATTTCAGTACATCACAGAAACAACTGAAACAAAGATCTAAAAGCAGTTCAGCAGCAAACTTTGTGAAAACTAATATTTGTGTCATTCTCAAAACTTTTGGCCACGACTGTACACAATACACCACTTTTGAATTCATTATTGTGCATGACAGTGCAATAAAACAAGTTAATAGAAAAATACTTTCTTTTTATAAGCATTCATAATGAAACACTATCCAGCCTAACAGTGCTGAGAAAATTATACTTGTTTAATGGAATGAAATGGAAACATTTTGATGACATGTATAACAATATATTGTCACACCAATATTTCATTTGTGCACAATGAATATAAGCATACAAAGGGAGATCATGTGGAAAAACAGATGAGTCAGAAAAAAAAAATCTTTCTGATTGGCTCAGCTTACCACACCACCAAAATTGACCAATCAGAGTGCAAGCAGCATGCAGGAGATCTGAAGAGATAGTTTAAAACAATGGTTTGGTAATGCTCTGCTCCTTGCTCTGCATGAAGATATCAGTGGTGCTTATGAAAAGGAAGTGGAGCAAAACAGAGGACTTGGCATTGGACTCCAGTAATAGACTAGGAGAAGGAGGACGACGACAACAACGTGGAAGAGAAATAGGAAGGGCAAGAAAACAAGCAGTCTTATGTATTTTAGTTGATGCGTGCCAGGGTTGGGTCAGGCATGCAAGAGGATTTTACCCCCGCTGCCTGTCCAGGGCCAATTTAGTCTGTGATGTTGAGAAGGTTGCTGGGGCAGAATAATTAAGTTGTCTTGAGAAAGTCAACTTTTACTGATCTACTATTTAAGATTATTATTCTTCTTCTTCTGAGCCAAATTTTGGTATCTATCTCCTCCTAGAGCTAGAACCGCCAAACTCGGTCCAGACCTTCAGACTGGTCTGACTCGGTGTGCTGTATCTTTTCAGACTGATCCGGCTTACGGTTTTCATAAACCAGACTATCAAAACCACCAAAAATCCCATAGACTTACATTGACGGAATGTTCAAATGAGCCAACACTCTTCAAACTCCAACTGACAAAATTCAAATCTAAACTCCCAGAATCCCTTGAGACTCAATCAAGCTTCCCTTCTATGTACTATTTCTAATCCATTTAGACTCATTTAAGCTTCCACTCTAATATTTCTAATATTTCTGATCTATCTAGCTATCTAAATCATGCTAGTGTGAAGTTGTTTGTTTAATATTCATTGTATTCTATTTTTGCATGTGTCACAGTGAGGCTCTGTGACTAGAGACTCTTATTATGGGAAGGACTCTTATTTTGACATGGGACTGTGTACATGCATGCATATGTATCCCTATCTGTTTTGAGCAAATTGAACATCAGTTAACACAAATATGGTTGTCAATCATCATGTGTGATGTAATGTTGTTCCTGTCCTTATGTCGTTTTTTCCTTAGATTGACATTTTATGATTGAAAGACTTCACCATATTGGTTTATGTGTTGTACTGTGTTAAAAAGTAAAGCAAGACCGGTGATCAGGTTAAGTGTTTATTGTTTTGTATAGAAATTTACATATGCAAAGTCATACTTAGGTATTGGAACATTTTCCCATGCCAAACAGACAAAACCCGGTCATAGTAAATGCTCACCGTTTTAAAGATCTCATTCCCGCCAATAGGTGGGGTGGTTTATTGTGCTCATGTAGGAGGGGGAGGTTGGTGTTTTGTTTAATTTTTGGGTGAGCATTGTTAAGTATTGATAATAAGTTGAGTTTTTGGTTTCACATTTTTTTTTTTTTTTCGTATTGTATAACAGTGTTTTTTGTGGTTATTGTTTGTGTTTGTTTTTGTTAAAGCACATTTGTTTGTCTTCCTTAAGTTTCTTTATTACCTTTGGGTTGCCAGGTGGTTTAGTCCGAGAAGGAGGGGCTTAGTCTTTTTAAGATGGCTTCTCAGATTTGGTGGGAACTCCTAGAGTGAGTTGTGTAATGATTGTGAAGCATAATTGCTGTCTTTTGGGTCAACCTGTTTGACATAGCCAAATGTTTTTGTTTTAATTTTTTTTGTAAATATCTCTGACACCTCAGTGGAAAACCTTCACTTTTGCACCTCTGGGAATAAACATTTCGAATTTTTGACTCCATTGTCACGTCACCTTTTTTTTTTTTTCGCCTCCAGCTGCCGGTACATTTGGAGAAGTGGTGTGTATGCTGTTGGGAATATCTTTGAGGCCTTTTTTTGTTTTTTTTTTGTTTTGTTTTGTTTTTTTCCTCTGCAGTTGATACACCACTGGCTCCCTTACAGCATGTTTCTGTCAAGGACTTTTATTTTGGTGTTGCGTCCTCTGAGAAGGAGGGTCTTATAATGTGAAGGAGGAGAGCAGAGTAGATTGTGGCGGGCACAGAGATTAGTGTTGATCTCTTCCCGAGTTCTAGGCCTTTGCTCAATAAAAATTACTAGTCGTCGGTATTTTCAAGTCCATCATCTTTATTTACATCCACCCACGGGCAGCTAAAACTCCACGCCTTACACTAGCAACATGCTAGTAACTTGCTAATCATGTTAGAAACATGCTAGCAACATGCTAATCATGCTAACATCATGCTAATAACTTGCTAATAATGCTAAAAACATGCTAGCAACTTTGCTAATCATGCCAGAAACATGCTAACAAAATGCTAATCATGCTAGAAACATGATAGCAACCTTGCTAATCATGCTAGAAACATGCTAGCAACTTGCTAATCATGCTAGAAACATGCTAGCGATATGCTAATCATGCTAGGAACATGCTAGCAACTTGCTAATCATGTTAGAAACATGCTAGCAATTTGTTAATCATGTTAGAAACATGTTAGCAACTTTGCTAATCATGCTAGAAACATGCTAGCAACTTGCTAATCATGTTAGAAACATGCTAACGACATGCTAATCATGCTAGAAACATGCTAGCAACTTGCTAATCATGCTAGAAACATGTTAGCAACTTTGCTAATCATGCTAGAAACATGTTAGCGACATGCTAATCATGCTAGAAACATGCTAGCAACTTGCTAATCATGTTAGAAACATGTTAGCAACTTTGCTAATCATGCCAGAAACATGCTAGCGACATGCTAATCATGCCAGAAACATGCTAGCAACTTTGCTAATCATGCCAGAAACATGCTAACGACATGCTAATCATGCTAGAAACATGCTAGCAACTTTGTTAATCATGCTAGAAACATGCTAGCAACTTACTAATCATGCTATTAACATGCTAATCATGCTAACAACATGCTATTACCTTGGTAATCATGCTAGCAACATGTTAGTAACTTGCTAATCATAGTAACAGCATCATGTTAGAAACATCCTAACAACATGTTAGTAACATGTTAATCATGCTAACAAAATGCTAGTAACATGCTAATCATGTTAGAAACATACTAGCAACATGTTAGTAATATGTTAATCATGCTATAAACATGTTAACAACAAGCTAGTAACATGTTAGCCATGTTAAAAACATGCTAATCAGGCTAGAAACATGCTAATAACTTGCTAATCATGCTAACAACATTCTAGTAACTTGCAAATTATGCTAACAACATGCCAATCATGCTAACAACATTGTAATCAGCCTATAAAAATGCAAGCAATAAGCTAATTATGCTAAAATATGTTAACAACATGTTAAATTTTGTAAGCAATGTGTTAAATCATACTAGCTGCTTCCAAACTTTTACAACTGCTTCTACTGCTTTTACAACTTTCAGGCTAGGCTTTCTCAAGCCAACTTAAAGTTTGTTCTCAAACTTTACTCATCTAGTTATTTTTGTTGTTGTTTGCTGTTTTGTGCTGTACTCTACAGTACAATAAATTAAGGATTAAAACACTTGCAATGTGTACGTTTGTTGTGTTCATCATGTGATTTTTTCCCCCCAAGTTTTACCAGTTTTTGTAGTATTGTTTTGAATTGATCTCATCAGTGTGTAAAACTGTGTTGTAGTGTGTGTGTTTTTGAGGGTTTGTGTGTCATGTCTGAGAGCAGAGTTTGTTTTTTTCAGCAAGATTGAGTGGTTTTGAGTGGAGAGCTTCATTTTGACCTGAATATAGTAAGTTCGGGGAATTGAGTTAGAAGTTACGGATTTGTGTTTAGAGTTTCGCAAAAGCAAGGCATAATTGGAGCTGGATAGCGTGCTATATTGAGTTAACCCACTCCATTTTGTTTATGTGGAAAAGTTGAATAATAAAATGGGGGTTTTCTGGAAAATTCATGCTTGTAAAGGCTAAAAACATTATACCTGCATCAGTTAAGACTGTTGAATCTTATTATTTGTTTATTCCATCAAATTGACTGTGTGTTGTTGCATTGTAGTGTTTCTGTATTGTCTTTGTATAGAATTTCACTAGATCTAAAATAGACAAAGTAAGCATTAAAGACAAATTGAAGTGTGAGTGGACACATACAGTGATGGTAAGACACAAGAGTTGTATCCAGGTGTTTATTTTTTGCTTAAAAATGTACAACCACAGAAAAGTGTTTTTTTAACTGCTGTGGAATTGAATTGTCCAGGAAGCATGACCTGTGAAAGAATATTGTTAATAGTTATGAATTAAAAAGTGTTATGCTTGCCTGTTATTTGCAAGAAGAGAAAAGAAGAAAAGGTAAAAGCCATAAAAGAAAGCACCAGAACGCTACAGATTGTAATCTGTGTTTGTTTCATCATTTCTTACAGTTACTACATCTCATCCTTCCCTGTTTGAGACCGGTAACACATTTCTCAGATCAGAAAAGAAATTCTCAAAACTACTGCACTTGTTCAACCTCCACATCATCACTTGTGCACTTGTGCACATCATAGCAGTTTCTCATTCTTCTGAACAAGTTAATTTCTACACATTTCTATTAGTCGTTTTGTAAATTTACCATGAATTGTTAGAATATAGTAAGAATGTAGATCAACCAATGATAAACCAGTTTTCTAAAATTCCTCATACAATGCTGCATACAAAAGTAAAGTTCTGCCAAAGGTGGTGTTTCCTGTGTTTGGCGTTCTAATTTAGTTTTTTTTTACCTTTGTGTCCATATTTCTTTCTTTCTTCTTTATATATATATATATATATATATATATATATATATATATATGTATATGTATATATGTGTATATATATATCATAATGATGTTGTAATGTGTCATTGTAACTGTGTAACTGTGAATCCAATCGAGTCTCTTTCAATCAATATCCCAGTAACCTCTCCCCTCCCTTCTGGACATTTTCCTTGCACGATGCTCCAGTAAAGCCACCAGTATCGTGAAGGACCCATCCCTCCCATCATCTCTTCCAGCTCCTGCCATCAGGAAGACACCACAGGAGCATCAGAGCCTGCTCTGCAAGACTGCTCAACAGCTCACCCCCCTCTGAAACCTTATCCACAATGTAAACTGTTGAAAAACTCAAAACAATTCAGTGCAATTCTGAGTGTGCTACACACAGGTGAGTGGGCTGGACAAACCACCTGTAGTAACGCATTCTTTCATCTCTATATGCACCAGACACTTTCCTATAAACACTACATGTACACAGAAAACATTGTGCACCTCTGAGTGTGCTACATACAGGTGACTGGGCTAGACAAACCATCTGTAGAAACACTATTTTCTCTCTATGCACCAGACACCTTTTTATTAACACTCCACATTACACGGACCTAATAAGGACTTAAATGTTCACTTTAAATGTTCAATTGTTTCTACGTCTAGTGTATGTATGTTCATATTTATGTTTATTTATGTAGCACCGTGGTTCTGCGAGACACGACATTTCGTTTCACTGTATGTCCACACATGTAGAGGAATAACAAAGCTCGACTTGACTTGACTTGACTTGAAATGTGCATAGGAGCTCAAGAAAGAAGAGCTTTAGGTTTTGAATAACTGTGTATGTATGATATATCTAAAAATATAATATTATGGCAAAGGTGTTTGCAACGTAAGACAAATGTTTGCTTTTGAGATGTACAGTCATGTGATAAAGTTAGGACACCCTATTGAATTCTATGGTTTTCTGTATCAGGACATAATAAAAAATGATCTGGTCCTTGGCAGGTCTTAAAATTTGGAAAATAAATCCTCAGATAAACATCATCACATGACATATCACACTGTGTCATTATTTATTTAACAAAAATAAAGCCAAGATGGAAAGGCCATGTGTGACAAAGTTAGGACACCTTGTAATTCAACTGCCTGTAGATCCATTTTTGGCAGCAATAACTTGAAGCATTCATTTTCTGTGTGACTTTATCAGTTTCTCACATCGTTCTGGAGGAATTTGGACCACTCTTCTTTTCAACTTTGCTCCAGTTTATTGAGGTTTGTGGGCATTTGCTTATGCACAGCTCTCACCACAGCATTTGAGTCAGAATGAGCTCTGGACTTGGACTGGGCTATTGCAACACCTTGATTCTTTTCTTTTCAGCCATTTTGTTGTAGATTTGCTGGTGTGCTTAGGATCATTGTCCTGTTGCATGACCCAATTTTGGCCCAACTTTAGATGTCGGACAGATGTCCTCGCATTTGACTCTAGAATACTTTGATATACAGATGAGTTCATGGCCAACTCAATGACTGTGAGGTGCTCAGGTCCTGTGGCTACAAAACAAGCCCAAAATTATC
The DNA here is from genome assembly GCF_022985175.1 of Labeo rohita. Classification (NCBI taxonomy): domain Eukaryota; kingdom Metazoa; phylum Chordata; class Actinopteri; order Cypriniformes; family Cyprinidae; genus Labeo; species Labeo rohita. Next base: position 38,745,454 of record NC_066887.1, read on the forward strand.
AGCCCTCCTCCAGCATACTTGTCTTTTGGTATGAGGTGTTTGTGCTGATGTGCTCTTTAGGTTTTCACCTAATTTATACCGCATTATAGCCAAACATTTTCACTTCGGTCTCGTCTGTTCAAAGGACATTATTCTAGAAGACTTTTGTTCAGATGCAACTTTGCAGACCTAAACTGTGCTGCAATGTTTTTTTTTTTAGAGAGAAGAGGCTTTCTTCTGCCAGTCCTTCCAAACATGCCATTTTTGTCCCATATTTTTCTAATGGTATTCTCATGAACTTTTTCATTTAACATGTTAACTGAGGCCTGTAGAGTCTGAGGTGTAGTTCTTGGGTTGTCTGCCATTTGTCTGAGCTTTACACGGTCTGATCTTGGGGTGAATTTTCTGTGACGTCCACTCCTGGAAGGAGAGGTGTCTGTTTTAAATGTCTTCCACTTGTGAATAAACTTCAAATTGTTTGGAAATGGCCGTATTAATCTTCTCAGATTGATGGCAGCAACATTTGCTTCTCTAAGATGATTGCTGATGTCTTACCTCCTTGGCATTGCGTTAAGACACAACTGAAGACTCCGGACCAGCAAACTGCCAAAGCTTATGCTTTTATAGAGGCACTCAGACTTGCTGATGATCAGTTAATCAAAGGTATTTAATTATCAGTGCTTGACTGTTATTTACCCTCTTAATTCCAATGTTAACAGTAAGGGTGTCCCAACTTTGTCACACATGGCTTTTCCATTTTGGCTTTATTTTTGTTCAGTAAATAACGACACAGTGCAATTTGTCATGTGTTGTTGTTCATCTGAGGTTTTATTTTCAAAATTTTAAGACCAGCCAAGGACCAGTTTCTTTTAATGATGTCCTGATATGGAAAACCATGGAATTCAATAGGGTGTCCTAACTTTTTCACATGACTGTATTTGTGATATTTTGAATGCAGTGCATGATTTTGTAAGAGATGTGAGGCATTTTGCTTTTTGTGTGCAATTGTTGGATTTGTGTGTAAAGTTTTGAAAAAGATAGGCAAAGTATGGAAAATGTGTGTAAGGAGTTGAAAAAAACTGTAATCTTTATATTTTTTTTTGTCAGACCACTAGTAAAAGTGTAACTGTGAATCCTATCCTGTCTTTTTCAATCAATATCCCGCATACAGTAATGTGTAATTTCAAAGAGGAAGAGTAGGAGGTGAAAGAGGAAGAGGAGGAGAAGAAGGAGGAGGGTGATGACAACAATGTGGAAGAAAAATAGGAAGGGCAAGAAAACAAGCAGTCTCATATATTTTAGCTGATACGTGCCAGGGTTGGATCAGACATGCAAGAGGATTTTACCCCTGCTCCCTGTCCAGGGCCAATTTAGCCTGTGATGTTGAGGAGGTTTTTTTGGCCTGTCCCAGACCAAAGACAGGATGCTGAGGCATAATAATTATTTTTGTTGTTGTTAGCGGTTTTGTACTGTACTCTACAGTACAACAAATTAAGAATTAAAACACTTGCAAATGCATCATGCGATTTTTTTTTTTTTTTTTCTTTTTCTTTTTCTTTTTCTTTTTCCAAACAACACTTATCACCAGTTTTTGTAGTATTGTTTTGAATTGATCTTATCAGTGTGTAAATTGTGTTGTAGTGTGTGTGTTTTTGAGGGTTTGTCTGTCATCTATGAGAGCAAAGTTTGTTTGTTTTTTCAGCAAGATTGAGTTGTTTTGAGTGGAGAGCTTCATTTTGACCTGAATATAGTACGTTTGGGGAATTGAGTTAGAAGTTACGGATTTGTGTTTAGAGTTTTGCAAAAAAAGAGGCATAATTTCAAGAAATGCGTTTAAGCAATTGAGAAAAACTAAGTAATTTCCAAAATCTAAACCGTAACAATAAAATCTGAACTGTAACGAGAAAGGTTTTCTGACATTATTTACCAAAAAATACTAAAGAACCCTGAGTTTGTTGTGCCTGTGTGTAGGACTGCACAATTTGGCCAAAACGCTGTTTTTATCAATGACTAATTCTGATTATTGTTATTACTAAATGAAAACATTAAACAAAACAATAATTATTGTTAATGATTATCAATATATTTTACAGAAAACTGCAGCATGACCTGTTAACATACAGGAGGCCTAACTGTAAATGTTTAGAAAGGTATAAGAATTTATTATAAATTAATTATGATTTAAAATCTTTGGCCAAAAAAAAAAAAAAAAAAAAAAAAAAAACTTTTTGTCAGAAAATCTTATGCATTCACTGAGAGAGAGGGAAAAAACTCCTACACTGGAGAAAGTTATACAGAAAATTATTATATATTATTTTTACACAAATTTAATTATTAATATATGTAATACATGTATAGAATGTTTAATTCATACAGGAAATCCCTATAATATGGACAAATACACTTTCACATAGCTGAATAAAACTCAGATAGAGACATTTTAACTCATGAAACATGAAGACGTAAATGGATTATCTCTGTTCTTTGAGCCATATCGGGCATTTTTATATGAATATGCAATGCAATGCTAATTAACAGTCTTTATCACTTCATAGAATACCATATAAAATAATGATTTAGCCTCATTCAGGTCAGACCAAAAAAGAAAGTTATTTAAAAAACTCGACAAATGTTATTAAATGAATTTGGAGCAAAATCATGTCATTAAAAATGTTCTCAATAGACAACAGGATTGTAAACAGACTCAAAACCATGCAAAATCCATGCACGCGTTCTACTGAGATAAATTTGAACGTGCAGGCTGATTTATATGTATATATATATATTTATTTATTTATATATATATATATATATATATACGTTCGACACATATGCCGCACTGTACAGCACTGGTGCGTATGAGGCGCCACGTAGGATTTAAATCAAACTTCGCTTATCAATACATACATAAAACACGTGCATATACACCTAGAAATTGCTTGCATATACATGTATACTGTTGGATGTTCAAAATATACATATGAAATACACATGCACACTAATATGAAATCCATACCAATACATATTTTATTAGTAATGAATACATATACACTTGTGAATAACTTGTATATACATATAAACTTAACGCATGCACACGCTAAAAAAACACTCGCTTATACATATAAACTTGATCCATGCATATACACCTACAACAACACGCACATATACATATAAACTCACTGCATGCAGACACACCTGTACATACTCGCACATACATATAAACTTAATCCATGCATATACACCTAAAAACACTCGCACATACATATAAACTCGTTGTGCGCATATACACCCATAAAACACTCACGCAAACATACAAAATAAATTTCAGGTAAGACGCATGCTTGAGTTGTGTATATACATATATGCAAGTGATTTCATATGTGGATGTGCGTGAACTTTTCAGTGTTAACGGAAGGCATCTCAGTGTAAACGGAAAGCATTTCAGTGTAAACGGAAGGCATCTCAGTGTAAAAGGAAGCAGCGGCACTTCCGGCGGAATCTCCAGATGCCGGGGCATTTTAAAACGCTTAATGTGACTTAATGCATTAAAATAGTGTTTTAAAAAGACCTTTAATATAGCATACGATGTACCAGGGGCGAATTTCCACTGGGCACTTTTCAAAATCCCGTTCAGCACCGCCGAGAGTTCGCGCGATCGTTCAAACAAACCCGAAAGTAAAAGGCGCACGCGCCTTCAAAAGCAATTTTAATACCCCGCGTTTAATACCTCCGCGCGACTCCCCAATGCGTGCAAATTAGGCTACATAACATATTTAGGATGTTATTAGTATGCAGGCTATTGTGAAGTTGTTTATTTAATATTAATTGTATTCTATTTTTGCATGTTTCTGTCAAGGACTTTTATTTTGGTGTTGCGTCCTCTGAGAAGGAGGGTCTTATAATGTGAAGGAGGAGAGCAGAGTAGATTGTGGCGGGCACAGAGATTAGTGTTGATCTCTTCCCGTCCGAGTTCTAGGCCTTTGCTCAATAAAAAATACTAGTCGTCGGTATTTTCAAGTCTATCGTCTTTATTTACATCCACCCACGGGCAGCTAAAACTCCACGCCTTATACTATAATAGGTTATGTAGTTGTCTATAGCTCTCTATCATGTTTGAAAAAAATTTGGTCTCTATTTAAATTGTTTTAACTATGTTCTGTTCTACTTTCTGAGTATGAATTATTACAATGCAGTAAAAGCATGGGCGTCGGAAGCAAAATAAATGTGGGTGGGGAGTATATGCCATTTTCTGTAGTGTGGTGCCTTACTATGTATATTACCTCTGCGCACTAACGTGACAACACTACAAAACGGGGCAATTGAAGTGTGTTTCTAGTGGCGTGAGCGATAAAGCGAATATCCAGTGTTTTTTGACGCAAACGACCCGAGTTCGCATCCACCTATTGCCGAAATTGTTCTTCTGCCTTTTCACATCTCATTTTACATCGGAAAGGCATTTGTTTTCAATAAACATAAAAATGAAGGAACTAATCTAAATGTTAGAATAAAGTATCGAGCAGGATTAGGTGTATCTGAGCAGCAGATACACTCAGATGCTTTATTTACTTTGCTGTGTTACAGAAGTGCATTCGTCATGTGGAATGGATTTGACTGGCGCTCTAAAAAGTGCGCAGACATATTCGCCGAATTAGAGACGGTAAAAGTGGGTGGGTCGGATAGCGTTGGTCTTTAAAAGTGGGTGGGTCCTGTCCCACCACATTCAATGGTTCCGACGCCCATGAGTAAAAGACAACAACACTCAAGCGCCATAAAAAGTTTTGCTACAAACTCAACTGACTGGCTTTATTCTCTCCTGTATGATTTCATAAGTATATATAAGTATATATATCCATAAGTATATATATATATATATATATATATATATATATATATATATATATAAACAGTCCTTTCTTAATCGTATTAAGTGCGAACAATAAATGCAACCATAGTAGGCTGCTCTCTCAGTATTCAAAGTGCAAACAGAGACTACACTTTTCAAACATGATAGAGCGCTATAGACAACTACACAACCTATTATAGCCTACATACTAATAACATCCTAAATATGTTATGTAGCCTAATTTGCAGGCATTGGGGAGTCGCGCTCTAAACGCGGGGTATTAAAAATGCTTTTGAAGGCGCGTGCGCGTTTTACTTTCGGTTTTGTTTGAACGATCGCGCGAACTCTCGGCGGTGCTGAACGGGATTTTGAAAAGTGCCCAGTGGAAATTCGCCCCTGGTACATCGCATGCTATATTAAAGGTCTTTTTAAAACACTATTTTAATGCATTAATTCACGTTAAGCGTTTTAAAATGCCCCGGCATCTGGAGATTCCGCCGGAAGTGCCGCTGCTTCCGTTTGCACTGAAAAGTTCACGCACATCCACATATGAAATCACTTGCATATATGTATATACACAACTAAAGCCTGCGTCTTACCTGAAATTTATTTTGTATGTTTGCGTGAGTTTATATGCATGTGCGAGTGTTTTTAGGTGTATATGCATGGGTCAAGTTTATATGTATGTGCGAGTATGTGCAGGTGTGTCTGCATGCAGCGAGTTTATATGTATATGTGCGTGTTGTTGTAGGTGTATATGCATGCGTTAAGTTTATATGTATATACAAGTTATTCACAAGTGTATATGTATTCATTACTAATAAAATATGTATTGGTATGGATTTCATAATAGTGTGCACGTGTATTTCATATATATATATTGAACATCCAACAGTATACATGTATATGCAAGTAATTTCTAGGTGTATATGCACGTGTTTTATATATGTATTGATAAGCGAAGTTTGATTTAAATCCTACGTGGCGCCTCATACCTTTGGTAACGGTCTAGTAGTGGTAAAATTGCTGTATTATTCCAAATAAATAGATTATGATCCAAAATTAAATATAAAGAGATTAACAAAAATTAGAGTTATTGACAAATAAATAGAATGAGATCCACAAATAAATCTTAGAGTTACACAAACATGAATATGAGATTTGCAGATTCTGCATTCTATGGACACTTCGTTCAAATTGAGCTTAAATAGGGGTGCGCGGGGCAATTGTAATATATGGTTTAAATATTTCCACACAAGCCAGCATAACCAAATTTACGGTATTTACTAGTTGCCATAGCAACACTATACAGAGATTTAGTATGCATTTAAAATGAAACAAATATGCTATTATTTTAATCGCCAATCTGTTATTCATCAGTTTAGATAATTTATTAATGCTTGGCAAGTCATCAGAAGACTCTAACCAGTTTTATGTTCCAGTCGCGCTGATGGGGAACGTTGTAACACTGCGTTACAATTATCTTGAACAATTATCAGCGGATGGCGGTTTTTTTTTTTATTATTATTATTATTATTATTAGAAATGCCTGTAGAGAGTAAAGAAATATTAAGATTGTTGATTCAAGCCATGATCTATTGCTCATTAAAATTAAGTTATGTAATATTCCAAAAAAAAAAAAAAAAAACATTACAG